>NC_089535.1:20999153-21174901 GCF_963924715.1 Thunnus thynnus
TAATGCTAGATAATGATGCAAAATAGCTGCTAAACTCAGATAACCTTACAGATTAAAGGATATGAGATTGAATGGCAAGCCAGTAGCGAGCTATCTGGATAACTGCTCCTTCATAGAACATAAGGCATTGTGCTGAAATTTCACTGACTAATATCAGTGATAATGGCTAATGCTATATCCATAAAAACATAGATTTCTGCACTGGGTTGCATCAGCTATATGTAAACTGGTATGAGCCACTTGGCATCATAGCACATTGTAGTAAGCTAGATTGATATTGAAATATCATATCAATAAATTAGGTCTCTGCTGGATTACTGTGTTGTAAAATGGTAGAAATTAATGAAAATATGATGCTGTGTGGCAGAAAAACTGCTGTTTTGCCATCAATGAGTTCTGTGACACCTACCCTAGCAGCATGTGTGTAAATATTTAGTTGTTACTTAGAGTTATGTTGTAACTTATCTCCACAGTGCAAGCTTTTATGTTAGTAATGCATAAATCACGCCTTAGTAATAATTCACGTTATAACTAAGTTTGAACTTCCACACAGCTGGTGCAACAGGCTGCAGCAGTTGTTTGTCCCACTCTGCAGCTACATGTTGTTGCTTGTAAGAGGCTAATATCTACTCTATAACTGTCCAGATGCACTCAGGAAATATTTACAGAAGCCTCCAGCTGCTGGAGAAGTTACATCTGATCTCCCATCTACACCGCTGTCTATCATTATTATTGAATATTACAGTTACACCTTGTTACTAATTAAATGTAGGTCTTAATCAAATAAAATAAAGTTTATTTGTACAATGCTATCTTATATGCAGTAGAATGACACAAAGGACTTAATGCAGTGGTGTAACAGTATGGATGTACTGTATGTTTGAATAGAGCAGCAGGTCAAACAACATCCAGCACTTCAGCTACCTCCAGTGAAGCACAGCTGGTAATGTTTAACAATTTATTCATTCTTTGATACGTGATTTGTTTGTATGAGAGGTAATTTTAATTTATAAAAATAAAAAAATATATATTTGTCTTGAACCCATTGTGGTGTCGGGTTTTGACTATAATATGAAAAACTTTGCAATTTTGAGGAATGAATTTGCAAATGAAACAATTCACCAGTTGCATTTATTGCAACACAATGGCTTTTCCTGTAGAATTATATTATAAAATGTGCTGTGATGTTGTTCTGAGTAATTTCTCAAAACTACCACAACAACAAAGGATAAAATAACACAGATTGATAGTATTCAATGTGTGATCGTCTATACTGCAGATGGAGATTACAGTCACACCACGCATACCAGCATATGTGGTATCCAGTGAGGACAGCAGAAATACACAAGAGTGTAACATCACAGTGTGAGATTTTCATTAGAAGCTTATATACACACCAAACTACAGAAAGAAAAATGACAAGGAAAGGAGAAAGTAATGGGTGATATGGGATAGACTAGGGAGCATCATAAGAGGATTAGTGGAAAAGAAAGAAAGAAACAGAATGAGATAGAAACCAAAGGATTAGGCCAGAATTTTAAGATATGATGAGGGAAAAATGATACATGGTTAAAAGTAATGGGCAAGAGTGATGGATGAACAGAGTAGTGGAGGGATAAAGTAAAAAATTATGTTTTAAAAAAGGACTTCAGTCTTCAGAAAAGACTACCTTGGCTGAGCTGTAAAACCTTTAAAATTCTGCTTTCCAACCATAATGAGTGTGTGTACAGTAAGTGTGTACACGTGATGCTTGCTCCTTTACATTGAATCCACAGATAATACAAGCTCCAGGCTGATGCTCGACGAAGATTCATATAAAATACTGGTTGGACAAAACATTTTTAAAAGTAAAATCTGGAGTATTTTCCACAGGTGTTAACGATTTATGCCACACCATCTCCCTTTGAAACCGCAGCATTGAGAAAGAAGGAGAGCGAAAACAATCTGTCTTGCCAGATTACTCCTGATACTCAATGGATACAAAGAGGCCAAAGCACACAATGACTCTTTTTTTTTTTTTAATATGTTTGAGTTTCCCTCATGGCTTCCCATTGACTTCTTAAACCGGGCCCACTTTCCCATTTGTTATGGTTGTCTGCTGCAATAAAGTGATGGTAGTTGCTGTTGTCCTGCAAATAGAGCAAAAAATGGAGAGGGAAGAAATTGGTGATATGGAGCGGAACAAAAGAGGAGAAACGGTTATGGAGGGAAAGAGAGAGACAGGAGAGAAATGCAGACACTGATGCTGAGAATGAACTTTCAGATGTTTAGAATAAAATCTGCAGGGTCGTAATTGTAATATATATTGGGGTGTGGGTATGGGGGGTTGATATAAACAACATAATAAATAAAAAAATTGCTATGCTACGACAGGCAACCACGTATTGCCGTCCAAAATCATTATTAGCAAATGTAATCATAATCATAACTAAACTTTGTCATTATTATTACTACTGGTTCTAGTATGGTATGGTGTACTGCAGTTCTGGGTGTGGTTTGTCCAAGTGGTGTTGCCGTACCCTAGCAGAAGCCATTGCTCACTATACTGTCTCTCTACTTCATTGCTTTCAAATGTATTGAAAAGCGGAAAACTAGAATGTAATATGAGTGTTGTAGGCTATATTTCTGTCAATTGTGATAGGTTTTGTAAAGTTTTATGAAAATTATGAATGGTTATTGTCTAACAATGTTATGCTAAATTCCTGTCACAACGTTAACTAGCTAGCATACATTCCGTGCATTAGCTGGCGAACAGCCCATACATTCTGAGCATATTCCACTCGCTAGCCGTACATAAAGTTAGGATCCGTTAATGTTACCATCAGTTGTTGATGGGACACTTATTATTGTAACACTGTACCAATAATAGCACTTCACTTCAGCCAGGACGTGCATGAAAAGGTAACGTTAACATCAATACCTCATTTTGTACTGGGACTGTAATTAAATAATATTTTAATAAATAAATGAATAATATTTTGCTAAAAAGTGACAGTAATTGCATAGAGTGGAAAGAAGCGTTTTTGGTGAAAATGGGCCGATTTGTGAGGGCTAATCAATCAACCATCGCTAACGTTAGCTATTAGAGCTAAGTTAACTGGAAAGTTAATCAGCCACAAATTCACCCAGCGACTAACAATGGTCCTCACGGGCATATTCAACTAACGTTAATGTCTGTCTTATGTTATAATTGTCAGAAAGCCCACATGAAGTCTGAGTACAGTGTCATTCATTTATGTTGCGCTGCATGTGTAATTTATGTAGAGATAGCAGTAGCTTTCATTTATTGCATAATCATATAGTAGTCTATACAGTATAGCTGAGGGCTACCCGCTGATGATAAATAGCATTATTAGTGTTTGTGTGATTAAAGTGCCAGCAGTTTTATTACAGTCAACTTTCATTCACAGTGAGTGTCATCATGAGCAAGAGGAAAGATGACAGTGACATTTGTCAGTTTTTTTTAGCCAGCCTCAGAAAAGAATAAGAGTAAGTTGAGAGCAGTGAGGAAATGAGCACCAGTCAGATGATAAAAGTATACATTAGTAAGAGGGATGAGTCAATGTTTGTTGATATAATAATTACTGCCATTCAGATCAGAAACGATCATTAATCCATTCCTGAACATCATGGCAAGAAACACCACGTGTTTACTGATAATATTTCTTTCATGTTCACTATGGTGCATTGAGAGTTAAGAGAGAAAGGGAGAGAGAGAGCATGAGGATGCCAACGGGGCAGGGAGAGCAGGTGACATGGAGTTGAGTGAGAAGAGGAGTAAATATTGATGGTTAAAATTGAATAATGACATCACAACAGTCTCATCCTAATGTTAATTTAAGCTGAGATATTCCTCTAAGTGTGATTTCTCATGTGTATTTCAGATAATACAATCAAGCAGGGAGGGAGAGTTTGAGACAATGACTGACACCGTGAGAGCAGACAGGTGGGCAAAGGTGAAGGTACAGGAGAGCAAGGGGAGGAGTTTGGACCTTGCCCAAATCAGCCAAATGTGAATGTCATACAGAGTCAAACCCTATCAAATAGGACACTCTACTTTCAGGAGAAATGATTTAAAGATTATATTTGGCTCCATTACAGCCCCTCTTAGAAGGGGGTCCTCTGTTTCTATTGTGTTAAATACTTTGCAACATAAAACTAAGACTGCAAATTCAGCTTGTGTCAAGACTGGTTTTCTAAATTGGAAGAAAGCACTGGAGAAATGTAGTGCACAAAAAGACACCCAGTGTCACAAATTAGCTGCGATGACTCGGATTCATGAGCCAAAGCCTGTTAATGTGCAACTTTCACGTGAGCTTGAAAGATAGCAGCAACAAACGAGGAGCAATCTTGTGAAGATTGTTAGAGGTGTGAAGTACTTGGCACGGCAAAGGTCTGGCTTTTCGAGGTGTTGATAAGGAGAGTGGGAATTTCAGCCAGCTTCTAAAGTACAAGGCAGAGGGTGATGCAGAGCTGACCACATGGCTGAAAGTTCACTTTGATTTCACCAGTCCTCAGGCCAAGCTGATGGGCAACACAATCGTCAAAGAAACTGTGTCGGAATTAACATCAATGCCAGTGGTCCAGTTCGCACTTACAATTGATGACACTCAGGTATATCAGGGTTTGAGCAGGAGTCGATATGTTTGCGCTTTGTAGACGCAGACCAAAGAAAGAATTCCTGGGACTCTGTAAAGTGTCATCTAGAACAGGGCAAAAATAAAGCCAAGATGGCATTTGATGTGATGATGCGTCTCGGCCTTTCTCTGTCATTTCAAAGTCAAACCTTTAACACTGCCAGAAACATGGCTGGACGATTGCAGTGGTGCAAGCCATTTTAAGGAAAGAACAACTGCTGGCTATGTATTGTCACTGTGGTCCACACTGAGCAGAGACCTGAAGAGGAGAGGAGAGCTGAGAAAAAGAGAGGGGAAGCGATAACTGGAGAGCAGCAGGAAAAGAGATGACTTGAGAGGAGAGGAGATTTGGTCCCCCTCCCCAGTGTTGACTCCATGGCTACAGCCTTGAACAGTTGGGATACAAAGGATACAGCGATCCAAATGTTTCAAACCGAAGGAAAGGACAGTGGAATAACGGAACAGACATCCAGCGGAACAGACTTGGAAGAAATGGAATATAACATTCATAAGTATGTTTTAATTAGTGTATAATCACTTGAAAATAAGAATTGTTGTGTTTTTGTTAGCTTAGAATGAGCCCTTTATATCTACAGAGAGAGCAGGTCCTATTCTACGGAGGCCATGTTTCTACAGTAGCCCAGAACGGACAAAGCGAACACTGGCTCCAAAGAGGGCCTGTCACGTTTTTTGCGAGTTTAGTGGCCACCGTAGGTTCTCCTACATGCTTGGAAGGGGAGGATGTAACGCCACTGCTAGATGCCTCTAAATCCCACACACTGGTCCTTTAAACTCATTTAACATTTCTTGTCCTGTTACAAGCTATTACTGAACCAAAAACTGGAGAACCAAGATGTATCATGGTTCAATTTACACTTAAAATTCTCATCTAGTCTCCCAGGCCAACAGTTCAGATTTTTTTTACCTTATACTTTATTGATTCCTGCAGGAAAGCCATATTTTCTCTACAGGAGTCAGAGGTCAGCTACAGTGCAAATTCTCCGGAACGGTAGAAAGTCACAGTCTTGCTCAAGGACGTTTGGTGGCACTGCGGCCTTGCATGGGCCAAATCCTATATACTCATTAATTTCAGGTAATTTTGTGAGATGAGTATGTGAGACTCTGTCACTCTACGGATCAATGTGTCCGGGAAATCTCGAATTCCTCAGGATAAAAAAGGCAAGATTCTGTTTCTTATAAATCAAAAATATTATATGTGGCAGTAACGCAGATTAGCAACATAATTTCTACCAGGTAGTTCAGCTAAGGTAACATTACACAAATATAAATCAAGTTTGGTTGAAATCAGATTTACTATCATGAGGTTGGCATTTTCAGATTAAAACTATTGCCTGTTTGTACTGAAAAGCCTCCAGGTCTACTTTTCATTCAGTAAATACACATTTGAACTTTTTAATACTTTAAAATGCTCATTTCACACAAAGTTTCGGCGGTTTGGTTTGCTTCTCTTGCTGACAGAAACGAGACCCGAGAGACAAGCTGAGGCTGACAAACTGTTGAATTAATTTCTAAGGCTGTGCAAATCCTGCATGCAGGTATTTTCTATTTATCATGATTGAGCGAGTACTGGGACAAGCGTGGAGAGTAATTAAAATGTAAGCTGAGTAGTTCCAGCAGTGGCCTTACATGTGGGGCCAAATACTTCCTTAGTTTAAACAGGAAGTCCCAGAGGAGATGGAGCTCTACCTGTTCACCCTCCTCCACAGCGATCTGTCTGCAAAGAGACAAGACGATTCCATTACCCAGCGATGTAGCACGGGTCCCCTGAGTGTGTGTATGTGTGTGTGTGTATGTGTGTGTGTGTGTGTGTGTGTGTGTGTGTGTATGCGTGGATATACACACAAAAACAAGCTGCCCAGGGAAAGGAAATAGATATCAATTGGTGCGTGTGTGTGCGGAAATAAGTTGCCTGAGGGTAAGAGATGCACATCAATCTAACAAGAGAACTCACTCCTCCTTCAACTCATCCTCAGTAAAGCTGCAGGTAACCAATCAGTGTGTGTGTGTGTGTGTTTGTGTGTTTGTGTGTGTAGTCTTTCATAGGCCACATCTGTGGGAAAATAGTGGATTTAACCACTTGGTCAGGGATTTATAATCTAAATGTGAAGATAATTAGTTTATCCAATTTAATTTGACTGAAATTATAGCATATCCTTCAAATAAGGTTGATTATGATTATCATTACGGTTAGGGGAAATAACCAGAGGGTAAACATATGTCACTAAAATGTCCTCAAATGTAAGTCATCCAAATGTGAGCTTTGTGTTTGCATATTTTAGTCGGTGCAGTCGGTCCCATACTTTGAGAAATCAGTATGTTTTTTCTTCAAAATCCTTCTTTTTTAAATTTTACAAAATAAACTAAAGATTTCTAATGTTACATGTTGTCGAAACACAAGCAGCCACAGAAGAACTTTGCCAAAATAAAACTGGCAGAAACAAGCAGAATTTTGATTAAAGCAGTGACTCATGGCTCTTAGATTAGTAACCAAGATTAAAAATGTGACCAGACGTGTAAGCTTTTGGCTTTTGGCAGTTTTTAATATTATGTGTTAAAATCCATTTCCCCCCAATAAAGAACTCTTTTATAATATATCGTCCAGTTGTCCAACACTGTTATTGACTATGCTTGTACTTACATACTTGTTAGATTGAGAGAGAAAGACAGAGGTAGTTTCTTTCCAAAGAGAACTGAAGTAAAGCTAAAGGCAGAAATAAAGAGTAGATTTTTTGTTGACCTTCTAAGAGAGGTGTCCATTTTTTCTAAACTTTCTCAGTACTAACCACATACACACAAACACACCCATGTATGCACACACACACCTTAACCTAAGCCAAATGGCCTCAGAACCAAACCCACACGCACAACATTGGCGGTCGAGACTTCTGTTATCATTTGTAGCATAAAGAAAAAATTCTAAACCGCAACTAAGTTTACATAACGGAACTTGAATGATCTGAGAGCAGTTCTGAGAGACTGGATTTGTTTATAAGACTGTGTCAATGCCAAACCTAGACCCCATTTCTTGTGTGATGATTTATGGTATAAATTCATTACCAAACAGACGCCATTCCTGCTCACAATATAAATGTTTTCTTCATTATAGATGTTTAAAATCTTGTCATTACAGTAATGGGAGTGCTCTGTCTAGAGTGCCCTGCTTGTCCCATGAATTATCTGTCAAGAATTTGGGTGAAAAAAAAAAAAGTATTTCTTCTTGTGTAGTGTCAGCTGGCAGGCTGAGTGACTGGCTGGCACCCTGACTGCCTGAGTAGCTGGCTAATGGGCTCTAAAGATGAGGAGTGATCAGCGACAGAGCTTTTAGATATGCATGGCCCGATGTTTGGAGTGCCACTGCAATTTCACAGCTTTCCAACAAATCATCACATTTTGAAAGTGATGGTTACCATGGAGCAAGGCAACTGTCCCGCAATATCAATCTCATGTACTGTCAACCTTTTTCTATTGCATGTAGACCAACATTTCATCCACTGAACACTGCACTTCAAGATTCATGGATTAAATCTAAAAGGGGACAAACAGAGAACAAGTGCACATGTCAAATAAAGTTTTTTTTATGGAATGTCAAACCTAACAGACTCAACAACTGAAAACTATTTTAATCAGTGGCAGGATGTCAGATTCCTGGACTTGCATATGAACATGAGAATATTAGAAGACTGTCTTCCCAAGAAAAACAACACATTAGGTCAGAATGTCAGCTATGTTTGAGTGACTAGCAGCCATAGTGATTATGACCTGGAGCAATGGTGCAATTCAGATGACATATATACTGTTCCCGTTAGGGGTCACCACAGCGGATCATCCGTTTCCATCTCTTCCTGTTCTCTGCATCTTCCTCTGTCACGCCAACCACCTGTATATCTTCCCTCACCATATCCATAAACCTCCTCTTTGGCCTTCCTCTTTTCCTCCTGCCTGGCAGCACTATCTTTGGCATCCTTCTCCCAATATAACCAGCATCTCTCCTTTGCACATGTCCTAACCATCTCAATCTCGCCTCTCTTGCTTTGTCTCCAAATCATCCAACCTGGACTGCCCGTCTAATATGCTCATTCCTAATCCTGTCCATCCTTGCCACTCCCAATGAAAATCCTATAATTTTCGACTCTGCCACCGCACTTCCTGATTCACTATCCTCACATCATCTAACCTCTCTCTCGTATTCTTCATTCATCAGCCCCTCAAAGTACTCCTTCCACCTTCTCAACACACTCTCCTTGCTAGTCAGCACATTTGCATCTCCATCCTTCATCACCCTAACCTGCTGCATGTCCTTCCCAGCTCGGTCCCTCTGTCTAGCCAATCAGTACAAGTCCTTTTCTTTTTCCTTAGTGTCTATCCTCTCATACAACTCTCCATATGCCTTTTCTTTAGCCTTCGCCACCTCTCTCTTCACCTTATGCTGCATCTCCTTGTACTCCTGTCTACTTTCATTTTATTAAGCATCCTCCGGTCCTCTGAAGTTTGTATCCCCGAGTCGAACTTGCCAAGTCCTCAACACACCTACCTGACTGTACTGTGACAAAGTAATCTCAACTCAAAGCTCTCACAAAAAAAAAAATAACCTCATTGACAGACAAATGTAGTAAATTATGTATTCAGTCTGTAATGTAACTATAATAAAAACCTGAACTGTTATGTACCTTAATAAAATAAAACTTAATTTAATATAAACTGATCTGTTAATTTTAAAACATTTATATTTATGTAAATGTGGTGATATCTGTACATATAGAGCTCCAGAGGCAGCGCTGTTGTTCTGTCCAGTAAAAACATGAAGCTTCATTTTCCATTCAGACAAACTAACAGCTACAAGTGTTGGATTTCATCTGTGAGACTAACATTTATCTTCCAAAAGAAATTATATCGTATATCAAAATGCTGCAGAGACATTAGAGCCAGTAGTAAATCACCAAAGAGCTTCATGGATCAGTTCATGAGATCATGTTCTCCACGGAGTGACTACATGTTCACTGGCCAATCATCTCAGGATTCTGCTGAGATGACTCCCATGGGCAGCTCCTCACATGTTCAAAAATGTCGGAGCAGATAACAGCCGTTATTTGGATAAACTGACCACATATTCAGAGTGTACATGGTTACTGATCAAATATTAAAACTCAATAAAGTGACATATTAACAGTCCTACAGCCAAAATGACATCAGCTTTTAGCCTGCTTTAAAATCTCTGATATCGCTGGCGGTTGGTACAAAATGCATTCTGGGTCTGCTGGTAATGGCATACTTAAACATTCATTTAGCAGGCAGTATGCAGTACATACTCATTGAGTATGTAGTAGGAAGTATGTTAGTAGGTGGTTCCGAACACAGTCTATGTGTCTTGTAGGGTGACTGTGTCACAGGTCACCGGGGTGAGCGGCTGGATATATGACCCACTGCAGTCGATGTTGTGTTAGCCGGGAGGCTGAACAACTGGGTGGTTGCAGCCCATGTTGTGATGCTATAAATTGTTTCGCTGACGGCCATTGAGGACAGCAAGAGATAGAAGAATGGACAAAGCCAGAAAAGGGCAAGACAGCAATAACTTCTCTGTTGTGACAGCAAAGCAAAGGGATGTTGTATTTCACCAAAGAGGTTTCGAATTTTACGACCTCTTGCTTATTAAATTATAATGAACTTTTACTGTCCATGCACTTTCTTTTTTTTTTAATCAGTCCTTCACTTTCTATCTCTCTACCGCTGAACATCATTTCTTTAAAGATGGTGTCTAAAGATGCCATCAAGTACTCTGGTGCTGGTGTGTTAGTGTGTGTGTGTGTGTGTGTGTTTATGTGTGCGCCCCTGAGTGTTTGCTTACAGATGAGATAGGCATCTTTTTTAAACACTGTATGACAATAACATCCTGCCATGTGTGTGACAGCTCAACACATGTGCACACAGATTCACAGACACAAGTACTCACTCCTATCCACCCACACGTACACACACACACACGCCAGCACACGATTCAATAGTTATGCGTAATTTTTAAAAATAATTGTAGCTTTGTATCTATTCAAAGTAACTGACGGAATGTAAACATCCTACAGCTATACAAAGTGGTGAAATAATGCAATGAGGAAGAGAAACAGACATCACAGCGCCACTATACTTTCACATAAAAATACAAGACAAGACACACGCAACCGTGTGGTCTCCTGGAACCGTGGAAATGATGTTGACATACTCCTGGAGAAAGATCACAAACGCTCCATGAATTTAAGACGGAGCAAACACAGATACACACACAGACGGGTTTGGGGTCATAGTATGACGTCCTCTTGTCTTAATGCAAACCAGTGTAAACACACAGCTAACAGATCTACAAGCCAAAACACCAAGACAAAGAGAGATGAAGGGGGGGGAGCTTTGTATGGGAGTTCTGGCGAATGACATTAACAGAGTGACGCAGAGTGACAATGGAGACAAGCAGGCAGTGGCAGGATGGATGTAGGAAAAGAAATGGAAAAAGAAAAAAAAGATAAGAAGGATATAGAAGTGACAAAGAGAAAGAAGAAGAGACATAATCACAAAGTTTGAGGAAAAAAGAGACAAAGAGTGAAACAGAACGATTTAAAAAAAGCAGAGACAGATGGCTCTCTGCTATTCTCCTGATAACACTTCTGTGTTAAACATAACAAGCCCCTGGTGTAAGTAATAAACACTGCATAAAATCAAACTATCATCATGATGGTAATCACAACAAGTGTAGCCTGTCATGGTGTCATTATCACTGTATACGCACAACACGTTGTGTTTTGTAGGTGACAGTTAATATAATGAAAAATACAGATAAAAATGGAGAGAAAGATCCAGGATAAAGAACAAAAGAGAAAAGTGCAAAAATAGAGGGAACAGCGGGACAGTGACGACAGATAAGAAAGAAAAAGCTGATTGGAGAAAAACAAGAGAAAGAGAAACAAGCAGGCAGAATATGAGAGGACCATCTGAGTTTCTGTACTTTAGAAAAGTCAATGTTGCTCAAGTGTGTGCCTTGAACATGTCATAAAATCACCAACCGTTATCAAGGCAATTACATTCACTGCTGGGCAGACCACTAAGGTATTGTTCTCACAATCTTGTAATTGACCCCTGATGAATAGTTACACAATGTAACTCTGTTTCTCTCTCTCACACACACACACACACTGTTTGAAACCACCAAAGCATCATCACGATGCAGAAAATTACGACGGGTGAAAAGAAACACACTCATGCACTTTAGCTTGCACACAGACATGCAATATATATCTCTCCATCTCTCTTTGCCTCTCTATCTCACACACACACGCACACACATACATATATACACACACATATCTTCTGGCTTGTTTATGCATTGTATCATTCACCCAGCTGACATAATCTACCAAAACATAAAACTCTCATTAATTCAGTATTATTTCAGCATTCAGTAATTCATCATTGCTGATATGATTAACCAAACTGTCACGCTCCCATATAGTCTCATTCATCAAACATTTGCATGGAAATGTTACATTTAACATTAGGCAGGGATAAAATCGTGATGTGAGGTTTTCTTGGCTTTCTATTGGTACTGTTGACAAGAGCGTGGAAACGCACGAGCTTACACACAGGGGCAGGGTTTCCTGGTTAGCTGACGGTGGCATGTCCTGACCGCTTTTTCAAAAACTTGTTGGCTTAAATGGGGTCATTTATTTCTATATACAGTATGCTGTGTAACAAATTCACAGTAGAGCCATTTACTGCGGTGACATTTTGACTCTCCAAAGGCCTTTCTTTCAACCTACCTTTCTCTGATTTAGGCCTGAGGTGGGCTCTACAGTACAACAGTGTAAGAAAACTTGGTCGGGGCTCATATTTTTCAATGCCATGGGAGTGATGAATAAAGGTTTTTCTGTGGTAGTGTATCAAAAACGTGTGTCACTTTTGGCTCCGTTCTTAAGTGGCCCGCCATGATTGATACCAAAGAGATTTCTAATTTCACCTGGTAGCCAGCTATAAGCTGCAGCATGATTCCTGTGGTAATTTAATTTACAAATGCTGCCTATTCTACAGTATACCCTACCAACAGACCTAAATGAGAGTGATCACTTGTATGCAAGGAAACGCTGGAACTTAAAAAATGCACCCCTGTTTTTTTCTGACTACAGTAATAAAACATTAATTCGATATTGACTGCAAAGTAGTTTCAAAGCTGTCATTTAAGAATAAAGAGGCAGACATCAATCATGAAGCATTACTGCAGTGACAGTTCTATTCAAATAGAGCCAAACTGGTAGAGAGAGGAGGTTCAGCTGCAGATTAGACGAGGCAGTTGTCACAGTAAATCTGAGGTATTAATATAAGTAATATAAATAAAATTGAAACCGCATTCGTATAGGTTTTGCCTTAGATAAAGCCAACAGTGTTTACTTGACTTTACACAATGGAATCCATGAACAAGTTGGAATATAAGTTGTAATTCATAAAAGCAATAGTATATAATGATGTGGCACTGACATGTTACATCTAGCCACACAGAATCATGTCTAAATCAATTATATCGTAGAGAAAACCTTCAAATAATGACCAAATAAGAATTTCATTCCCTTTAAAAAGATAATCCGTATTCGAATAAGGATTTTTTCACTTTAGCTAAATACCACATTTAACAAAAGGTGTTATCACTCCAAATTATCCTCAGGAGTACTTGTCATTTTCAAGTCCATCATATCTCAAAACCATTATTATGCACCCAGTGTATAAAAACTTCACCATCAGAATAATGGTTCTCAAAGGAGGCCAATGCCAACTCACAGACCACTGTGACATGCTGTTAAATTGACATTCATTTTTGCTTTTGTATGATTATTAAAATGAGCGGCCATAACAGAAAAATGACCAAATGTCATTTTAACAACTAATCATTAGAGCTTGTCAGCTGGCAACGAGTCCTACTGTAAGGACTGTTATGATAACAATTCAAGTTTTATATTAGTATTTAAATTTTAAATGAAACAGCCATTCAAATATAACTTGCCATTAAAATTGTCATTTAGCTAAAGGGTTTTACTATGTAAGCGACAAAAATATATTTAAATAGTCACTTATAAATGAAGGGTAGTCCAAATAATCTGTAAGAAACAGCATCTCGGGAATTTTAACAAGCCAATCCAGTCATTCAATCGTTCTTTCGTGCAATTCAAGAGCATTGATATTGCAATGTCGTTAACACAAAGTCATAATGTCAGCACTTGACAATTATGAGTAAATCTATTCAACCCAAGTGTGGCTGTAATTTCGTAAATAGTATTCCTGAGACTTGGAACTTTACCACACAGCAGCTTCCACAAAGTGCAACAGCATGCCATCTTCAGAACAAAGTCAGCGACACAAAGTTGCAGTGAACGACTTGCAAAAATACATTTTACACACTTTCTAGTGCCGAGTGACCTAACAAGTGTATTCTGGAACTTCAGGAAACAGTGACATTCTAGAACCATTTGGTCAAATTCATCAGCTAGCAGCCTGTTGCACCAACTGACCATAAATTTGATTGTAAATTTGAGTGTACAGCAGTCAACATCAACGGCTATGTTGTAAGTACCTCGTTTCACACTAAACTCACTACTTTGTTCACCATCTCTAATTACACTATAATTAGCATAGTCAACCATAATCAAAACATTGTTGCACAGAGTGACGTTTCATCCATAGTGCATCATTTGAGTAATATGGGAGAGAAAGATTTTTTTTTCTTTTTTTCTGTATCATCCATGAAACCATAACCATCTATAAACATTAAAAGCATCGCAAAAGTCACTAGAAAACTTTCAGTGACAAGTTTATGTTACAAACAACCAAGTGGAGCTGGCATCATAAATGTAAATGAGTGTATTTGGGTCACAGGTAATGTGCACCCAGTGTAAATATCAAACATTTTTGCAACTGTTCTGCTGTAACAAAAAGTATGACTTACACCGACTCAGAAGAGATGTAAAGTTAATTATATTTTAGCTCCAAATTGTAAGTAGCTAAGTTATAGCATAACTCTCCCATTACATTCAAAACACTTACTTGTAGTTGGTACAGTAAAGCCCTAACAACAAAGTCATAACATGATCATGAGTATTACATTTCCAAAGGGCTTGAAGTTACAACAATTAATTAGCGCTGCAACTGAAGTTTTATATTTTCTTTTATTATTTCTGTCTTTGCTTACATACAAGCTAAAAGTCAGAATTTCTCATTATTAATTCATATATTTCTTTTGGAGTTGTAATTGCATCATGGTCAGTTTGCACCAAATGTTTTTTTTTCCTCATTTCTACTCAGCTTCTTCCTGTCAGTCTCCTTTCATTGCTGCAATGACCCACTTTCCCCTTTGGGGTGATTAAAGATTCATCATGTCTTATTTGAAAGTAATATTTGGCGGGCAATTGTCTGGCTACTTACTGCCGATGCGGAGATTGATGGTGTCACGTCTCTCTCCGTGTGGGTTCTGAAAGCAGCTGTAGAGCCCGTTGTGGCCCAGGGCCACTTGGGTCAGCATCAGTCTGGGGCCCTCTAGACTGTGCTGGGCCTTCACGTCCGTCCCGTTCACCTTCCATGACACTGATGCGTCATTGTCCAGGGAGCCGCACTGCATGGTGACATCACTGCCCATTCGCTCGTACTGGATCCTAGCAACTAGAAACAGACAGAGGCAAAGATTAATTGTTTGTGATATGAATAGGTAAAAAACAAGTGAAATATCTACAGGGTGAGATTACTGCCCTTTTTGCAGACAGGCTCCTAGCAATTGGAAAGAGTCCAAGTTAAAGCCTTTATGATTACATCAGCGTATACAAGAGGCAAAATATTCTATGTGGAGACATCCCTGCATATTCTGCCATACAGGTTCCTAGCGACAAGAAATAGAAGTTTTCAACTGATATAATGAACAGAATATGGGAATATGGAATTATTATCATTCATCTTATTGTTGAATTCAATCTTTATCAATTAATTTTGTTGTTTTTAATATTGTCCATCTATGCATATTGAATAGACACATTTGCTGTGGCAGGGAAGAACCAAATGGAAAATATTGTTTACTATTTTTGTCCAGTTCATAAATAGCTCTCATCTAATTTCTTTATTAATTTGTAGTGAATGAAGCATGGGTAAAGAAAGTCATATTTCGTTCCATTTAGTGAGCCAGATTTTGTTATTGAATGTCTCTGGAGGCACTGAAGGGAAATGTTATTTTTACTTTGAAAACATTGAGAATTTGGCAGAAGTAAAAAAAACTGCCTTTGTCCATTGGTTCAGTCAAGTTGTAGGGACGGTGACCCTGAGGGTTAAGGGATATATGTGAGCCTAATGGGGGTTTTAGCCAGGACCCTTGGGGTTAGTAGCCCTGCACTGTTGATAAGTCCCACAGGACCTGTCATGACCACACAAAGTGAAGACGTCAGATTAACACTTCAACACTGAGGATCAACAGCACAACAAGAAACAACAATAAAATATTGATCCGTATCTTGGGAAAAGCCCTCGCCTACAAAGAAAAGGAAAAAAAAAAAAAGAAAAAAGTGCCCCCGCTGTTCTGGGATCAAATGCTGTCAAGATTCTTGCCTTGCTCTAATGTCTGTCTTTGTCTGTCTGTCTCCTCCCTTCTTTCTTCCTCACCACAATGCCTCTCATTTCGCTGTTTTTCACACGAGCTAGCTTCCTTCTCTCGGTCTCCTCAGACATGCCTCTTAACGTAGCTGATACAGATGTCAACCTAGTGTTTCATGTTTATTTCATGTCCCACAACAGAGCCATCTATATATGACAAGATCCCTGTCCCCATTAACATTAACCTGACACTGCTTGTTCTCTCTCCTCTCCGTCTGTCATTCATTTCCCCTTAACCTCCTCAACCCTTCATCGCTGTTCTCGCTTTCTCTCATTTTTTTTTCTGTTATCAGTCCTTTTTTCCTCCATTCTGTCCATCCCAGTCATCTTCATCCCTCGCCCTCCTCATTTCCCTGAGTCCAAAGTCCACATAATGTGTGCGCATATGCATGTCTACTGGCAAGAAATGCCAATTGCCTTTGATCTCCTCCTCTGCCAAGTTACTCTGAGTGGACTTTATTTACATAAAAAGTTATTTGCATCTTAGCAAAAAACCATAGAGTTTGACTTTGATGTTAGCTTTGATGATGATGCTGGTGCCCTTGTGTGACAAGAAAGTGAGGAGAGGAGAGGAGAGGAGAGGAGAGGAGAGGAGAGGAGAGGAGAGGAGAGGAGAGGAGATCTAATACTCTCCTGCAGTAACTTTCATACAGAGTTTCTGGGGGGAAAAAAACATCATTCTACTATGCTGTTGTTATTAAATCTACTATATTATCAAGATATCATTCAGAAATTTAATAACTTAGAAAAGGTCCCTGCCTAAAATTCCTTTAGGTGGCATTAAGCTGTTATCAAAGTAGGAAGGTGAAATCCTAATCTTCTTCCAACTGATGTCATCAGAAAGGAGTTTTTATAAGCAGGTTTTAAAATAAAAAATCTTTTGACGAGGAGCATGCCCCTTAGAATATTTTTGCTGAAATGACCTTTTTGCAGCTGTTTCTCGCCAACGTCCTTGAAAGTCTCTACACAGCACTGGTTCTTTGACCTGCTCTCTTGTCCCCCTGTTCCTACATCCCATCCGTCTTATCGTCTGGGGTTACGTCACTCTTTTTTCTACCTCCGTCCCTTCCGATATCCATTCGTACCCCCCGGCTCTCGCTCCTTCTCCCTCTTTCCCCGTTTCATTTCTGTCCTCTCCCTTTAACCTCTCCCTGTTGTTCTTCTGTCCTATCCAAGCTCTCCTCCTCTAACTCTCCAGCCGTCGGTCTCTATCTTTATCTCTCATCCTCTACCCCTGTCTCTCCTTACTCTCCTCCCTGCCATCTGCCTCTGTTTCCTGCTTTGAACTTTTAAGTTCTCCTGCTCTCGACTTTCTCACCCTGTTTTTCTCATTCAGTTCAAAATGTCTCTTTCTCCTCTACCTTTCTCTGTCCCCTTGTCTACCTTGTTCTGTTCTGACTCTGGAACACATTAAAACACTGCATGAAATAAGTTGGTATGTAAACATACAGTAATGGCCTAACTGCCCTCTGCCTAAAAAACTATATGTTTGATTTAATGATTTAAACACAGCTACCGTGTTTATGTTTTTTTTGTGGCCATAACATATGTGTAATAATACACACCAAGGTGTCAGGATGTAGGACTTTGCCTCCTCCTTGTTTTAACGCTCACTTAAAGGTTATTCAAATTTTTTCTTATTGTAAACAAAGTCCATGAAAAGACCAAAACCTAATAATGTTAGTTTGTCTCTCAATACTGTTTCTCCTGAAGTTGTATACCTTTAAGAATTGATTACGATCATACATTTTAAATGACAAAGCAATTCCCTAAACAGCTGTGCGCTGTAGTGTTTCAGCAAACATTACTCAAATAAGCATAAATAGGGCATTTGTTGGGGACTATTTTCAGCTGTGGATTGATACAGCTGAGAATAGGCTACTAAATATTTAAATGGTGCATGTGGGATGGATAATGAATGGAGGTTTATGGCTGCACAGGCAATACTGTACTTGTTTGAAAGATCAATTCATGTTGGTTTTGGTCTTTAATGGAATCTCGGGACAATAAAAAATATTTTATTGCCAAACTCATCTTTTAAACTACAAGCTCTAGTTTGGGTGTAATTGGGCTTAGGGAACCTGGACAAATACCAGCATGCCAGCAAGTGTTTCCACTAAAATTCAGACAGGTGTGTCAGATGTGACTGCACACTTATCATTTACTGTGATCTTTGTCTACATCTATCCCTTTGTAAGTTATTCCCACTGTCTGCGGCTGCCTTACTTTCCCTTATCTCCTTCTCCCTCTGTGTCTCTCTCTCTGTTCACCTTTCACTCACCCCTCTCCTTCACTTTCTCTCCCTCTCACCTTGAAACCGCTCGCCTACTGAATTCTACTGAAACTTCAGCATTCATCAGTGGCACGCTGCCGATCATGAGCATTCTGCACGCATGCCACACATGCATAATACACCTTACAGCAACACTGGAAATACAAGCAGAGATACACTTACGAATACACTCATGTACTCACTCACGCATATGCACATGGCTCCCACACCGCCCTGCATAATGTCCTCATGCCTCATCAACATAAAGGCAAGCAGGCCTAATAACCATAATGACATTCAGCTCAAGTGCTATTGATCTCAGGGTAATAGACAGGGCATTGTAAGCAGCATTAGAACACTGTTATTCCCTACCAAATGAGAATGAAAATCATCAGTGTCCTTCACATAGTTCCAATTTGACAATTTTTACTCATTATTCTACTTATTTAGGTTGATGCCAGCTAACACTGTCCTTCGTGAATAAACAGTCCCCTCGAGAAAAACCCGAGCGAGCAGCTAAAATTTAGACAAGTTGTACTGCGATAAAGGCAAAGTCAAATGAGTCAAAATAACACTAAAATAAAATTCAAGTCACAGTTTCAAGGTTTAGAAAAATACTAAAAATGTCATGTATGAATTCAACAAAAAATGTTTTGGTGAAGAGTTTATTTCATATTCATATGTTTTGCTTAGTTATTCTACAGTGTGGAAAAAAGACTAGGGATCACTAAGGCTCAAGGGGTTGCCTTGGAGACACAACTAGCTTTTCACCCGTTTCGGGAAAGCTGAACGTTTCACTCATTCAGTAGTGTTCTGCAGGGCACTAAGGGTATTGTAGTTCATATGCAACCCTGTGATGTTTTCCCAGAGCAGTGCATTATCATAAAGAGCCAACATAATGTCATGTTGTGAGGTCACTGGTGCTAAGACCTGCAGGACATTACAAGCACATATCTCTCACACACACACATACACACACACATACACACACACGCGCAAACCCACGGGAAATGAGCCGTATGTGTAGGTCCATAGGCTGTTTACTAAACTGGCATAAGTGATGAGCCTCACAAACATACACACACACACACAAAACGACACACAAAAGTCAAGCATCACAATTATGCACATAAACACATGAATGCATACACACAGGAAAAAAAATGGAATATATACAGTACACTTGCACTTGCATAATCCCTTCATAAACATAATGTCATACAGTACACATACACACAATACAGTAGAGGTCAGAAAGAGAAAGGCTGGTTGGATTCTGAGTTCATGTGTGTTGAACATACCAGTAAAGGTCAAAGTAAGAACAATTCGGGTTAAGACCAGTGGAATGAAGGAGAAACAGAAAGAGGCGCAGAAGGGAGAGAAGAAGAAAAATTTGAAGGTGATGGTTTAAAACAAAACAAAGACACAGACGGTGAGATAGAGTGAAAAGAAGTCAAGGAGGATGGAGACATAGAGAATAAGTGTTGTAATGTTCGCTTAATGCGGACATTCATAAATTCATTTCATCTCCTCTGCACCTTGATTAACCGTAATTCAACCAGAAAGATCAAATTATCATTAGCCAAAGTGTCAGAGAAGATATTCATGAGTACAAGTGGCCCCCGCTGTTTAAATAGCTGATTAAACACTGCTAGAATTACTTGTTCAAACATCAAGTGCCATCGGAGCCGGACACTGTTATACCTTTCTACTGCAGCATCATCAAATGTCTGTTGATGAAGTGAGGACACTGACTCGGAGGAACCAGTTAGCTCGAGGCTTATTGAACTGAGAGAAAGGCCTCAAATATGATGATACAGTAGCTGTGATTTAAGGTTAACAGGCTAAACTAGCCGTGCACAAACGCTTTAAAAACACATGTAGCGTCTAAGCAAGCAGGTGATATAAAATTAGAGATTAAATTAAATTCATGCATGTGGACAGTTTCCATGGCATTTCTTGAAGAATAAATGGTTCAATAAAACTTAATCAGCCCTTTGCTGAAACATTTAAAACAGACTATGTTTACGTTTTACAGAAAGTGTAAAATATACACTACCTACTACTAATTTGCATGTACTTTGCCATAATTATTGTTTTAGATGTCTGACTGAGTGATTTTGTTAATGATGATATTTGTCGTCTTGGTTTTGTAGGTATAATGTTGTAACTTGTCACCTGGTTTCTTGCATCTTTGCCGTTTTAACATCAAGATTGTCGGTTCTTTTATTCAGTCATCCTTGATGTTTTTGTAGCTGTGTGATTTAATGTTTTTCTTTTGATAATGTCAAATGAAGTTAACTCTAACTCTAGCTGAAGAGATGGTAGATCAGAAAACTGTCATATGAAAAAAAAATATTGTAAAGGTCATATGGATTATTTTGAAAGGCGAAGATATGGGTGACAGATCAGAAACACGCTCATATACCGGAGGTCATTTTGGCAAGCATTAATACACTTTTTTGTTGTTTAAGCATCAAGACTCGTTTTTCTTCTATAGCGTTACATCAAAGATCGAATATTAGACTCTACATATGCTTTTCAAAATAAAAGTGAAAAGATGTTTAAATAATCACACGCTCGGCTTGATTTTTCCTCTGGGTTAGTAAAAACTGGGACTTCTATGTTGGCAACATCGTCGCACACACAAACACACAGTTAACAGACCGACATTCACACAGTCTCAGACAGGTACACAGTATCTACTGACACATCTAGTAACCACACAACCCATAAAACAAACAAACAAACACACACACACCCTCTTGGCTAGATTAGAATACTGATGAATGTTGATTATGGTGAACCAGCTGTGTGAGCCTGTGTGCATCCATGCGTTTCAACTTACAATATATCTGGTTCTCACATGAGTGTGGCCCTATCATTCTGCATCTATGACTTCCCTTGTCTGTGCATGCATGCATGTATGTCTTTAAGTGTGTGTCTGTGTAAGTAACCGGCTGTAAGTTACGATCTGACTCTGCAGCAGCGCCGTGAAATGAAATTGAAGTTCAGTGCTGGCATTCTGATTTACCATCTCAGAGTGCTATATTCCTTGTGTTTGTGTGTGTCCTTGACAGCGCATGCTTGCATGTGTGTGTTTTCAGTGTGACTGTGTGTGTGTGTGTGTGTGTAGTTCTCCATGTGGTTTCACTGGCATGTGCATATCAGACAGTGTGAGACCGTAACGCTTTCCAGCCCAGACCGTAACTCACTAGAACATTTATCAGTGAATCGCATTTGTATGCCTAAGGGGAGCCATGCCTTTTGAAAGTCCAACAGTAAAATATTGGATTGGCTGACACACAGAGATAGAGCCCGTGAGAATTATCAGTTTAGGTTTAGAAGATCAAATTTTTTTTTACTCAGTGGCTGCACATACTGATGCTGCCTGGGCCACTTATACAGATACAGAGGAATAAAAAGCGCACAGTTCAACAGTGATTGGCAGAACAGTGGTTATCGATCTTATTTTCCGCAGAGGCATACTTGTCTGTTTTTGCTTTAATTGAAAATTGAAATTGATTTTTTTTTTTCTTATTCTGACTCTATTTGAAAGTATTTTTAACAAAATACAAAAGCTCAAAACCTGCTTTGCTCAACCTCTGCAGGATCCCATTGCATTTTCTTTAGAGGTAATTGTGTATATTCAGCATTAAAAGATAAATGTCACCACTGGTGAAGTTAGATTATACATATATATACTATACATATACTGGATTACTTTATTAAGTCAGGATAGGGAGAGTAATTAAAAGCAGAAGAGACTAATTATTTACGGGATCACACAGGGGTTATTCACGTCTGATTGGGCTGTTGCTCGGGGCCTCTGATCCAACCCCTCTCCTCCACCTTTGGCCTTCATTTGTCTGTTCATTGGGCCCCCGTGAGCCCAGACACTCAGCTATCAAAATCATTTCCACAATTATTTCGTATTATCATGCAGCCTCAAGCCACACATTGTTATTATTTCTTTCTAAATAACATTCACTAGCTCTCAGAGTTTTGTCTTGTTTGAATTTGGATAGCGGGGCTCTGTTGCTGAAATAATAAAATAATACTGACAAAAGTCAGAGGGTTCAATGATGCGGTTATAAATTTTTACCTGAGAAAGGCTAAAGAGAAAATCAAGAAGATGCTTTATGAAGGTTTACTTCTATATTCATTCACCTCGAGTTATAGCAGATTTCTTTACAGATAGCCTTGTGTCTGAGAAATGTTTTATAATGAGTGGACCTGATGAAAGGAAAAGACATTTAGAAAGTGTAAATGTTCCTCCAACCTTGCTGCCTTACATTCTATTTATTTACAGTGTTATTCACTAGGTTGCTATTGCCAAGTTATTCTGGTTGACCTTCACTGCTGCAGGCTGGAGTACAGCTATGCTATGTTGGGATGAGACCTTTCCCGCTGATGATATTTTGACATGTCACAGTAGGATAAGTGCAGGTGTAAATAATAAAATGACTAACTGATACATTTCATTCCGCTGCTTGAGTGTCAGGGTCCTGGTATTGTGCATGCTGGCTTACTGCTTACTGGGATACTTAAATAGAACAGAGTCATCATTAGTGCTATTAGTAGCACCTGCGCTTTTCCTGCTATGACAAGTCAAAATATCCGCAGGTGCAACACAACTAAAATGACGAGTGCTGAAATGATTCATCTAATTAGTTGATAAAAGAAAAAAAAGGTCAATAACAACATAAATTTTTAAAAAAACGACTTCTTTGGCACCATTAGCATCTCAAAGCTTTTAAGAGTGCCGTCATTAATATCATGCTTTTCTTTGTCTTTCTGACATCTTATACATTAAATGGTTCATTAATGTATCAAACATTAATTGAAAAATAAATCATTAATGAAAATAGACTTGCAGCCCTTGTAATGAATGTTAGTCCATTTTTTTTTGCACTGAAAAGCAGATGAAACATGTTGTGGATCTGCACCGGCAGATGATTCACGCAGGTATTTTTTTTTTTCACTCTGTTTTATCATTTTTTTTGGTTTGTTTTTTACAGCCAGATAGACTTTTTCTTGCCTAAGTCAGCATGTGGCACAGCTGGTTAGGCAGGTTCCTCAGATGTTTCAATGAAGTATGACACAGCAAAATGCTAAATCCCCCCCCGGCGATTTATAAGACAGCGATCCGATTAACTGCTGTATGACATAATAAGTATCGGCAATAAACTGCCGTTGACACTTTCACGGTCCTGCGCACATTAATGCACTGATACAGATGCACTGTAGATGTGGGCCCACGCATATATGCTCACACACACACACACAAACACACACACACACACAGGCCACACAGGCGCCAAAAAAACAAACACACTTGGATAGAAGTATGTACGGACATACACACTTTTGCACCCACCCACACACACGCTCTCACACATACACTTCCTCTGCAAACATCTTGGAATAAAGTTATCACTTTATCCTCTCCTGTCTCTCTTTCCCACAGAGAGATTAACATTCACTCTCTCTCACTGCATTCGCCTCTCCTTTCATGTGAGGCAGCTGCAGCTGTGTAAGTGTTTGTATGTGTGTGTGTGCATGTGTGTGTGTGTGTGTGAGAGAGAGAGAGAGAGAGAGAGAGAGAGAGTCAGGGCACCACCGCTCAAATAAATCCACTTCCTGTTTCCTGCCATCTTATCTCGCAACGCACTTGTAGACGTACAGTGTGTGTGTGTGTGTGTGTGTGTGTGTGTGTGTGTGTGTGTGTGTGTGTGTGTGTGTGTCAGTCTGATCATTGCCTTCATTATCTGGCCTGCGGAAGCCACTGAGGAAGATTTGCAAGCAACAGGGTTAATTGATACTTCACATTTTAGATGTCTATGTTCTGGGAGGAACGTGGAGGCGAGAAAGATAAGAGGGAGTGTAAAAAAAAAAAAAAGGAGAGAGGTAGAAACGGAGGGAAAGAGAGAGATGGAGTGGAAAGATGAAGAGGAGAGAGAGAGAGAGAGAGTGGTTAGCGGAAAAAAGGGGGACAGCACAGGAGGGAGGAAGAATAGTTGAGAGCGAGTAGGGCAGTTAATATTTTACAAGCCTGGATTAGAGAGGTCATGAAATGAGGAATGGGAGAAGGATTCCTGAGAGTCGGCTACAGGGAGAAGGGGAGAAAAGGAGTGGGACAGCTGGATAACGCTGCTTTGATCAGAAACATCTGTAGGTTTCTCGACAGAGAGAGAAAAACAGCAAGCGGTGGGAGAGGAATCGTTGCATCCTGCTTCATCTGTATGTCTGGACAGGTTTTAGTCTGACTGTTTTTCTGTCATTATCGTCTTGAGTTTGTTGGTAAGAGATCATGCTTGTGGGTTTTTTTGTATGTTTGAACTTTTGCTACAAATCACACTTATTGTTTTTGTGTTTTTTTTAGTGGATTTGTTTTTCAGGAGTCAGTTAAAAAAAAAAAGTCTACAAGAAATAGTTGCTGAACCTTTCCCAAATCACACCGTAGGTTTTTAAATTGATTTCCCATCCAGGCACCTCCTGGTTTCCATTCCCTCTACTATGTTATGATACA
Organism: Thunnus thynnus; assembly: GCF_963924715.1. Taxonomy (NCBI): domain Eukaryota; kingdom Metazoa; phylum Chordata; class Actinopteri; order Scombriformes; family Scombridae; genus Thunnus; species Thunnus thynnus. Next base: position 21,024,268 of record NC_089535.1, read on the forward strand.
CTTTGCAGAGACTTTTAGACTTGCTTGACATAGGTAATCCATCACAGCGAACATCAAAAATCTCCATTATTTTTTGTCAGATCAGCAAAGACCCAAATCTGAACATCTAATTTACATTCCGTTGACCCATCATGATGTACAGTCTCCAAGACGGGCTCCCAGACGGGCCGTCTCAGCTCTGCAGTTGCTCATTTTTTGGAGGAAATGTGGACCGAGGCGTATCGAGATATGTGTGAATATTCCAGCCCGTGATTATTGTTGTTGTGCATTTCCAAAGTGAAACAGATGCAAAAATGTGTTTTTTTGAAGAAAAATTAAATTAAAAAAAGATATGAAATGCAATATCAGCGGCTGCATCATAACCCTAGAAAAAGGGGATGAGATTGTTATCTGCTTTAATAGTGATTTGTGTAATAAATACTGTATATTTTCTGACTCCCCTTTGGCAAGACTGTATATTAATGATAATCACACATAAGCCCGCACAAACCTCCCTCGCAGTTCTAATCTTATTGGTTAATAACATGGCTAACATCACCCTAAGCCTTCCCTGAGCGCCAAACTCTGAAGGTCATTGCTAATACCAGGCCGCTCATTTATTAAACCAAATGGGGGGGAATAGAGACAGAGGAGGAAACAGCGCGAGTAAAAAGATAAAGAGAAGTTGAAAATATAAAGAGATGGGGGAAGATAAAAGTGGGCGTAGAGAGAGACAGAAAGGGAAATAATAGGAGGGCAAATGAAGGAAAAATGAAAGAGTAAAGGGCATAAGAGAGGGGACGCGGAGGAAGTTAACAAGGGGATAAGAACTAGTATGAAGCGATAAGTGGGCAGAAGCGGAGATAGGGGAGGGAAGGGTTTCAAAGGGAGGGATGAGAGGAGAAGGATGGATAGAGAAATGGCCGACTTAATTAATGGACTGTAATATATGACAATATTCCTGGGCTCCAAGATAATATCAGCAAAAATTACTGCCTTCATCTTGGGCACACTGTGCAAATATACCATGACCTTGACAGAGGAACTGAAGTGGCAGAGAAATTTCCAAAAACTCTTGACAGGAACTAAACGTGTCTTTGCCCGTGATTAAAAGTTATGATAGCTCCATTTATGGAAGAGGAGCTGATGAAAAATATTGAGATTTTTTTTTTAGCCCCTTTAAAATCTGCTACCATCATTCTGTTGCAGAAACCAGCTCAATGTGACATTTAAGTGTTATCACTTGGCTTTGCCAAGTTGAGTTTAACACATTTGCTGACAATTATTTGCATTTATGATTTCACCGAAGATGAGTTCATTTTCAAAATACTTTATATCCATTTTTAGGGGGAGAAATATTACTTGTTTTTAGGGCTTCAGAGAGTCCACTTTGTCAACCATGAAATAGTTCTGTCCTTATTCCATCTTTAAAGCACTTCCAAAGTTTCAATTTTGTACTATCAGAGTTATAAGAGGGTTGGTGCTGTCATACTTTATTTAAATGCTTTGGCAGGAAATTATTTATACACACAGCACAGAACGTTATAAAACAGCACATCTTTGCATGTGGAAAGCATATAGGTTATTTCTGTCCTGCTGCTGAACTCCAGCGTGCAGTAGCTGCCACACAGCTATCAATCACCTGACACTTGGAACAGCAATCAGCCCGGCTTGTCAAGCTGTTGCTGCGGCAGCTAAATGGAGCGCGGGTGCAGCTCCGCCACACAACAGTGGAGCTTTGAGCATTATTTTCATTGTTATTTGAGTCAGCGATCAAAGGACCACCGTTCCAAGTGGGACTCGGGGCTATTTCCCTGTCGCCACAGAGGTTCAGTGAAATTCAAGAAGGATTTTTCCATGGTCGTGTGCTTCCAGTGTTCGCTGTGTGACTGTTTTCCAACTACCGGTAGGTATACCGAGGGACCTGCACATGAGTAGTTCTGAAGCTGCAATCAATCATGTGTGACTGTAGAAATGTAACAAACACATGCAGAAGACAACACAGGCGATGCACGCACACACACACACACAGATGTACACACACGTACTGTATACATAACTTGGATACGTACATTTCCACCTGCACTCTATGTCTCTTGTTCCCACCATATGTGCACTCACACACAACAAGCAAGGTGCAATGAGAACGGAAGCGCTGTCAGGTTCAGCGGCTGCATAACACATCGTCGCATCTGTAATCCAAGCAGCTGAGAATACACAGATTACTACTCCCTCTCTCCAGTTTCAACTGGCATGCTATGAAGGGCTGGAAAAAAGGTGTAAAACAAATAACTTTAGAGGAGCCCAACAGTGCATGCAAGGAGATTTATTTGAGCTGGAGCGGAGCCCTCGGTGTCGTCGCTCTGTCCTTGACGCTCAAGTTTACTTACAGTTTCGAGCTCGTCGTTTGTCACGGGGAGACTAACGACGCTGAACGCAACATTTGCTATGATGAAAATCATTATCAGCGGATAGTTTTTCCCCTAACAATCCGGCCTTTCTTTTTCCGTAGCTCTCATAAATACTCCAGACTTCAAAGACAGACTTGACACAGAGTGGAGAGTACTCTTTTCAATGTGCGTAGCTATTACAAGTTCAAAGGGATATACTGTAGGTTAATTAGCACAGTACGTTATAATGATGATTGGAAATAATGACCGCAACCACAGAGATCATAAGATCAAAGTCAGACTCCAAACAATGCACGTAGATCATTTTGTCCGTCTAATCAAATCTCTTGTGAAAATCAGATTACAATTTGCCATCTCGAGACAGAATGTTTGTTTTCACATATCTGCGGGTGCTGGTGTGTGTGAGAGTGTATTTGTATTTTAGCGAGGACCTCAGGCCTCAAACACACACCAGTGGAGAAGAAAGTAGCACTAACACAATGTGTACACAGCCTACCTAGCGAAAGCAGCGCGTTAGCAGAGCAGCAGCAGCTTCAGTCCTCTGTCAGTGTCTTCACAATACTGAGCGAAGGTCAACACATAATCACTGAATTCACGCACATAAAACGGAATAAATAACACTACGCTTCGGGCTGTGTTTGCACACGTAAAGAACTAGTGGATATTCAGCCAATGCTGACAGATGTATCGATTAAAATAGATGCTGTTCTGTCAGATGCCTGAAAATCGCAGCTGGAACACTTTTTGTAAGTCCCACACACACAGTACAGTATGGACAAACAACTTTAAAGGGTGAAATTCCTCCTCACAAAAAAAAAAAAAGTGTGTTTTGTAGCTGCATGCATGTGTCTCTATTTACTGTGGTGTGTTCATGAGGGGCATGCAGTCAGGAAAAGGTTTGTGGATTCACAGTGTGTCAATCTGTTTTATCTCCAGGTGGGCTTGGTGTGAGCCTGGTCTCAGGCCAATTTTTTTTTTATTTCTACTCCACTCCTTGTGAGTGTGCATGTGTGTACAAAGTGGTTCTTGTCGGGATATATGTGCTGCACACAAACACAAATACATAGGTGAGAATGCACCCAAATCTGCACAGACACTACAGTGACTACACACACACACACACACACACACACACACATTTGCAGGACAAAAAAGGCAACTTGTCTGCTTCTACCTTAAGTCCTGCTGGGTTTGAATTCATTTAAATAATCTCCGTGTTGGACTAGGGAGCTTTAATAGAAAACATTTGCATCTCCTTCTTTATCAATATATATAGGAATTAATTAAAATATCTTCCCCGTTGCACTAAATATTAACTGTACAGCACATAAGCAGCAGCTCTGGTGAAACAGTGCAGGAGACAGTCAATTACAAGCGGAAAGAACCAGCCGGAGTAGACACAGCCAGAATCGATAGACTTCTACCTTAATGACCCAAAAAGCCAGTCGTTTCTTCAGCCTTCCCTTCTGTCTTTCTTTCTCTTTCTCTTCCAGTCTAAATCAGGTGGTTTGATACTAAAGGTGAGTCACAGCCAGTGCAGATCTGTGCCCTTGTCTTTCTTCATGTTTGGCTTTTATAGGTAAGAACTGACTGAGTAGGGTATAGAATAGCAGCATCATCATTCCTCTCAAGGCTGTCGTCTTTAGTACTGGCTCAGAACAATAAATATGCATGATAAAAGATGTCTTTTTGAAAAAAATTAACCTTCTTAATTTCTGGTTCGTATCCTCAGTGTCTCTTTCTGTGATACACACACACACACACACACACACATACACACACACTCCAAACCACAGACAGGTCAGCTTTTTCGCCGCAGACTGCGAAACCACAGAAATGCAGAAATGTCAGAGCTGTAATAACAGGACAACCAAATGGGTGAAATTAAGAGGCTTTGTTGGTGCTTAGAAGGAATGTCAAAACAGGATGAGTGTGTGAAGTGGTGGAAAGAGAGGAAGAAAGACAACAAATGAGGCAAAAAAGGGAAAAGAAAAGTGGCTGAGTAAAGGTGGGGGTGATTTACTGAGGGAAAAAGAAAGACAGAATTTTTTTTGTGTGTGTGCGTCTATATCATCTGAGTTTGTATTCACAGCACACACACACCAACATAAAAAAAACATGCGATACATACTGGTAACGCATTCACAGAAACATCAGAACATTTGTTGGCGTGCAAAGACACATACTGTATGTTTGGGTAATTGTACAAACAAAAAACATATGCACACACGCACACACACACACACACACACACGGTTAGTTACAGGCCCCTCTGTTCCAGCAATAAGCTTGTCTGAAGTCTAGCTATAATGACATCCAGGTATGTTTGCTCTTCATTTTACACGGCTCATCGCAGCCCCAAACAGGATATCAGCACAGGGGGGTGTCTGTGTGTGTGTGTGCGTGTGTGTTTCAAGTGTGTATTTTTGCATTCACACAAAGATCACTGTGTCCTTGTGCACATCTGTACGGCACTTTGCACCGCTGCAACAATTTGTGTGTTTGTTTCAATGTAATCAAATGTGCATTAGTATATCCTAATGTGTGTGTGTGTGTGTGTGTGTGTGTGTGTGTATCCTCCATCAGCACAGATATGTGTGTTGAGTTCATCCATGAGTTTAGGGGGAGTGGAGCATGTGTTGCACTGTGTATGTATGTAAAAAAACATTCATTTACTTAAATAATTCATTTTAATCTCACTTGAGTCCCTGGGTCGGAATTCCTGCAGTTTGTGTTGCTAGGCAACGTCTAGTTAAACAGGAAGGGCTTCACCAGGCCGGGCCAGGAGTTTTAAAAGAATAACAAGTTTATAAATCAGAGGCAGAAGACACAGTTTACAGATTTCTCTCAAATCTCACTAGAACTTACTGAACCCACAAGAACGGAGAATAGCATTCTGCATTCTTCTTCTTCTACACAAATACATGAAAGCTGTGGAGATAATGTCACGTAGCACTCTCTCACACAGAACTGGTTGAGCTCTTCCCCTCTCTTACTCTTATCTAAGACTTTTCTTCAACCCTTTTTACGTTTTGCACTGCAGCTATGGTCACATGTCCTCTCTCCTTTACAGTTTAATACCGGCACTATCATCTAGAAGTGCCGACAGACACCTGTGTCACAGGTGTCCGCTTATTACTAGAAGTTAATCCATTCCCTGCGAACCAATCAGGATCAAGGATTCTCAGTGGTTATGTTATGTAGAACAGAATAAACAGCTGAAAATGTCTGTTTTTTGGCTGATCCAGTAATCTAAATATTTAGGAATTCCAGTTGCATCAAAAATTATAGCCTTTCTTCTCAGTCATAAACAGTACGCACAGACATCATACATCTGGAATCCAATGATAGCAGGTGTTTTCAAAAACAACAGTTAGTATTCATTTGGTATACTGAGAAGAATAAATCAACAGTTGGCATAAGTAGCAAAAACCACTTTGCCTGAATAGAAAAAGTGATGCAAAAACCAAAAAATTAGCAGTCATTTTTTTTCACTCGCCCATTTCAGGCGCTCAGTCGCCCGGGCATGCACGCTCACCCATTGAAAGGCATTCGCACACTGTGTCTCAGTATCGAAGGCATGAGTGCACATGTGTGAACCCCACCAGTCGCAGACAGGAGCATTCATGTCTCCTGTGCTTGTTGAAGGAAGGGTTATTCAACATTTCCATTCTTGAGCACACATGAGCCCACATGTTTTACCTTTCTACTGCGAGCAAAAAGTGCTCTTGATGAAAGTAACTGTGAATAATGAGGGGTTTGTTTTCCCGAATGAAAAAAAAAAAGAAAGGTCCACCAAAAGTCCACCATCTCTACATAACAGTAATAAGTTAGGTGAAATTAAGTAAAAAAGAACGATATTTGAGCTTTTATAGTTTTTAATATAGTGAGAATACTTAAGCAAATAGCATTCATTATTTTACCAACCAGTATTACACTTTAGAATTAGTTTATAAAGTTTATTAAAGTTTAATTTAGTTTTTGTCACACTGCAATATTAATAAAATCTAATACATGAAAATCCCTACTTGTGCCAAAATAGATTTGGATGGAATATTAGATAGAATTTACATTTTGGAGTGTAATGTAAACACCTTCATTAGCAAGTACTGGCTGTAATGAGATAAGACTTCAAAACAAGTGTGTATGTGGTAGTATTTTGGCAGCAGGTTTGATCATTTTACACAGTGGGAGCTTATTACTCTGCTCTTAAGAATTTAACTGAAAATGGTTGTAGCAACAATGGATTTACAAGCTTCTACTATGTGTGTACTAATCGTTTCCATTTGGATGCTGCTCTAAAGAGACAAAAGCTCTTACCTGTCATGTAAACTGTACGTGTTCTGATGCTATTATAAGTGGGGCAGCTAGCACTGAGGATGTGATGAGTCAGAAGAGTCATACAAAGATCATTTTGCTCAGAATCCAAAAATTACACATCTGAGCTGTTGCTTCTAAATGTCAAGGTATCCACAAGAAAGTGACTGTTGCACTCAGCTATCACCGCTGCCGCGGTATTGCTTCGATTATTGTATTTCCGGCTGATGTGAGTGAGCGTAAAAGTCGGGGATTAAACCTGGGACCTGTCTGAAGCACCTCGCGACCCTCTGAAAGAGCTGAATACGATGCAAGAGAGAGAAAAGAGAAAGACGAAGGAAGTGGCAAAGGTGGAGGCGGGTGTGCTGCCTGTCAATACGCGGGAGAGAACAGAGCCATCAAACGTTATATTGTACTGGATAAAAACAACGTGTACATAAGGTAAAAGCAGCTAATGTAAAAATTTTAACATTTATCTACTTTAAGAAATGGATGGAAATAACAATTTTGTTATCAACTTGCAAAATGATACCATGTTAAGAGAGAACGTTAAACTGGAGGGTGTGTATTACGGATAATCGTGCAGCTAGCAGTGGTGGTTCCATTTAAGAAGATCACTGCTCCACAATGTGAATACACTTTATAAAACACACTTCACACCACACACAGACATGCCGAGTCACACAGTACAGACGCTGAGAAAACAAACGGGTGGTCAAAGACCAAGGGGAGACAAACAGCATCAGACAGTGGGCAGATTGACAAAGAGAGAAAATCAATATGAAAGAGTTAAGCTGGAGCCTGCTTAATATTGTACTCTGTCCTCTGTGTGTCCGTGTTGTAAGTTTTTTTTAACAAACAAAGAGTTTCTTTGTCTTTCTTATACTCACACATACATGCAATGTATACTGTAGTTACACTCATACACCTTTGGTCACAATTTCTCTCCCATAAACACAAAACCACATGCACACAGAAACATGTACACTCACACAAAAACACATATGTGTCTTCAAGGACACACACTTGTGGTCAGTCTAGAATAACATCATGCTATAGGCTCTCTTTACCATCATGAACATTGGGGTTTTCCTTGGGTGCATGTGTGTGTGTGTGTGTGTGTGGTTGTGAAGGTGTAAGGCATGGGGATAGGGTGGATTTCAGCAACACTGGCCAGCAGTGATAAGAAGCCTAAATCCCCTTCACATTCTCACATGGATAAACAAGGCTATGGGCTTCATCTATAGAAGGTGCAACTTCCATCTGGGACAGTAATGGGGCGTGTGGAAAGGAATATGAATGAAGGAGAGGAGCTTTTTTTTTTTCCTTATTTTCCCAGCTTTAAAATCTAAATAGTCTTTGATAAATCAAGACATGATACAAGTGTATATAGGCATCACACACTATTATTCTGTACATGCTTCAGCAAATATGTGTGAATTGGTTTTCTGTGTTCTTTTATATTACACGTTTGACTACAAAATCCATTCTACGCTATGGTTTTGTCCTCTTATTACATTAGGATTAGAGTTAACCTTTCGGAAGAAAGAAAAACGCTGGCAGGAGTGCTGAGCTGAGTGAGGAGCAAAACAGTGGCAGGGACTGAGATAGTGTGAGGCGTAAAGTTGTGTCGCTCCCTTCTGGCACTGGTACGTAGACACAAACACACACACACACACACACACACTTGCAAGATTAGAAAACCACCTTTGCAGTGTGTGTGTGTGTGTGAGAGTGTGATGGAACAACCCTGCCTCAATTCATCAGTGTGTATACCGTATGTCTTGACATATGGGTTTTTCTTCAGGGTGTGGGTGTGTGTGTGTGTGTAGGACAGAGGTACAGAGAAGTTAAACCAGAAGGTTAATGCCACCTCTGCTAGATTACCTGAACTCTGTGTGTGTGTGTGTGTGTGTGAACTGGTGTGATAAATATGGTCTGTTATTGATTTGACAGATCAGACTTCATGTTATCCTATTCAAGCAATATGCTACTGTACATACACACACACACACACACACACTGTCCAAGGTTGTGTGTGCCACTGTGTGTTTATTATCATTATTATTAACATTGCCTGCACATCCTCCAAGAACTTTGACACGCTAAAAAAAGTGTAAAATTACCGAAATGTTGACTAAAATCAGGAACTCACTCATTAAAAAATAAGCTTAGAAGATTACAAATCTGACCAGACATGGATACTTGGCTAGCTTTCAGTTATTTGACAGTAATCTTTACTACTTAGTGCTATGGATACAGTCTATACCAAAAAAAGAAAAAGAAAAAAGACTGAGGTTTGATATGCAGCTTCTTATTTTCATTAGTATCGGAGCATTTCTTTCAGTTCAGTATTCAGTGATTGATGGTCAGCAGGTGCACAGCTCTAACCTTCACACTTTGCTTTGGTAAGAAATCCATACCACTTTATTTATAGATGATAATCCCCGTTTGCTGGTGTCTTAATGAGATACCTCATCATAATCCCATGACTAGTCACCTACAGGCTATGAAAGGACATTTCGCTGCATTATGGCCTTTTAGTCCTGGTGGATTATGCAATACAGTGTCCCAAGGCAGCACCTCTGTTGCATGTCTGACAATGACGGAGCAGACTGGGGTTCTCTGTCTTCCTTAAGGGCACGTGGTCATTGTTCAGACAGAGGCTGACTTTACCGTTAGGCAAGGAAGGCAACTGCCTGAGGCCCCCAGCTAAAAGGGACCCCAAACAGCTATAGATTTATTATGATGTTTAGATATAAAACATATAAAATTGTGTTACTATTCTAACTCATGTACAAAAGGGCTCAAAACACTTTAAAAAAAAAATTGTCACTGTACGACCTCCCTGCGATCTACAGATTAATGGACCATTCCTTCACTGGAGGAGCCGCTGTAACCGCGGTGACTCACATGTTGATAGGGACACAGAAACTCCTCGAGGTAACATACAATCCAACACAACATCAAACAGTGAAACAGAGTCATCACAGTGTGCATTTCAAACGGAAAAACTAAGAGGAAAAGTAAAGCGATCGTAAAAACTGTTGCTCCTCCTGAAACAACTAGCAGGACCTAACACGTCCCTGTAGCATCGACTCACTCGTTAGATGATGGGAGCACAGAACCTCTTCCCCCCAAACCCTCATGAAAACAGACAAAGAGAATGATGATAATATGAGAAAACAACTACATTCAGAGAAGAGAGAGTGTCAACTAGCAGCCTATGAGAAAAGAAAAGTGCTTTCAGGACAGAGGAAGAGAGGAAGACGATGTGCAGCAACCTGCTGCTCCCAGTGATGGAAGAAGTATTCAGATCCTTAAAGTGACAATACTGCAGTATAGAAATACTCCATTACAAAGTCCTGCCTTTAAAGTTTTACTCGTGTTATATTAAGTTTTACTATGTTACATGTTACTTTTATTATTACATTGCATTATGTATTGCCTTACAAGCAACATTCGAATGCTAATAATACTTCTGTACTTTTATGTAAGTACATTTTTGTATGCAGGCTTGACTTTTACTTAGTGTGGTATTAATAGTTCAAAGATTAAAGTACTTTGTCTACTACCGCCAATACCGACATTCTCAATTAGAAAAACGGTGAAAATAAAGTGCGAAGCAGGCCCCACGACTGAGTTTGCCTCGGGCCCCAAAATCATTAAATCCACCTCTGTGTACAGAGCCAACCTGTTATCTATTAACAATCTTCCGGACCATTGGGACACCAAACCACTTGCAAAAACAGTAGTGAACCACTTCAGCTGCATGAGATTGTAGCTTTATTTTCCCAACAACGCCGACCACTGTATTGTCCAGACTGACGATGAATTCTTTTGTTCTTTTTTTTTTTTCTTTTCTTTTCTTTTTATAATGAAACAAACACAACATATACAGTATAATGATATTGTGTTTGGTTGAGAAATGCTCAGACAGTATTTCAGGATGGGCAAATGGAAATGCGCAAACTCAAGAACAAAACAATGTGTCAACAAGACTTTCCAAGTACGCTGAGAGTAAACGATACAATATGTTTCTGCTTTACTGCTGGACTGACCTCCAGAGATTACAAATTCATAAACATAGTTTTGCACAAGGTGATGCATCAAGAAAACTGTAATTCAGATACTCCTTATGCAGGGACTCAATGGCTTCTCTAGTGGATTCCAGCCAATGTACAAGCTCATAGAGTAATTAATTCTGGAGAACAAAATATGTATAAGTTGGTGCATACTTTCTCATACGTAAAGAAAGAGTTTCTTATCACTGCTGCAGTTCTTTAAGTCCCTGTGGACTTTTAATATCTCTGGGCTATAGTCAATGTTTTGTCAGCATGATGGACAAGAAAAGCTCAGAGAATTTGAATTTGAAAGGAGTGCAGGAAGGCTATTGTCCCCAGACAATACAGTATGAGGGTTTGAGGAGCGAATGGTTCTCTGTATGTATCCATCCCTACACAGGAAATCACACTTCAACCAAAAGAGAGAGAGAGAGGACTGTCCTATCACAATGTCAAGGGAAATAAATACACACACTGTTAAAGATGGACATACACACAAATATGCACACGCTTTTCCCTCTGCTTCGCTGTCTTTTGTTGCCTCTCTCCTCTACAAGGACAAACAGCTCTTTCAGAAATGTTTTAGCTTGTTTTGGGTTTACTTTTTTCCTCTCTCTTTTTTTAAAAGTTCCATCGATGTGGCTTTCTGTCTTTGCTACACAGGTATTGGCTTACAGCGTTGCCGTATTTTAAATTTCTGCCTTTTTCGAAAAGTTTTCTGAAGAAATACAAAGTGACGGAGACACAAGCACAAAGTGACAGGACAAGAAGACAGAGCTGTTATTTCAAATTGCCAAAAAAAAAAAAATCTTTTCCAGAGTGAAAACAAGCACTCAATGCAATCAAAGATAGAATCCCCTCCAGGTTATATTCATACTCATATCTGAAGATGCGATCCGTCAGGGTTTTAATGACTTGCTGAAAGTCATATGTCCTTTCAAAATGGGACGCATCATTTGTGGTAAACCATCTGGTGCAGGAAGCAGGGAAAACTAAATTTTGGTTGGAGAACATAAAAAACATGTAAGTCAAAGTCTTTCTTTTTAATATAACTTTTTTAATAGTATGTCAAGTTAGTTTCCTCAGGCTTTAAACTGTCATACACAAGATAATCTGCTCAATTTTTTAACATCTCCAGCAGAATACACTGAAGCAGTATATCATCAGTTCGCATTGCAATCTATTTACGACCCATTTATTTTTGACATTTACTTACTTTTGACAAGTAGTCAAACGCAACATTTAAATTCTACGCAGCTGGATTACGCTTATTATTAAATCCAATGCACCAGTTACTTTTATAATACTGTTGATATTGGGTTTCATTGTTTTGACTTCTTTTCTAGTTTCTGTCTTGGCGTTCATTGTTCTGTTTTCATTCCACTCTCAGTTGCATCATTGCACTCAGAAAGTTTTTTGTCTTGCTTCTCTGTGCACTTGAGTTAAGCGGAATGACTCAAGTTGAGGGGAATGACAATAAAGTTGAGCTGAATTAAATTAAACCGGGGTTCAGTGTGATAAATGGCAATCTTTCCCCCCTGCCACTCTTCTACTTTCTCCCCACAATGCGTCACACTGAAGGCATTTCCCTACACAATAGATCAAATTAAATGTGTATATTTAGAAGTATTGCACCATTGAGGGGTCCGAGACCCCTTTTAAGCCTCTCGTGATTCAGTTCCAGTGTCTTGGAACAAAGTTTTATTGCAAGGCAACATTAGCCAAAAACTCTGCTCATACTGGCTGGAATTACATTAGCTTCCTGGCAACATTAACTTATTGAACAGTCTATCAGGAAGAATTGGGAGAACTAGTGGGGGCTCAGTGATTTTAATGGCACGAGAAAACACAACTTGAGATTTAATGGGCTGGAATAAACAAAATGGCTCTGGATACAAAAAAATCTATCTTGCAAATGGTCACTCAGTTCAATAGAGGGGACATTCTGTTCATCCACAAATGAAATTCCCTTTTTTAATGACTAAAATAAATTGATTTGTTAAGTCGGTTTCTTTGAAAGTGCAGGCAGCTCTTTTGTTTCCAGTATCGACTCTGCCTACAACTATCCTCTCTCAACTACCAGGCATTTTGTTATCTTATCGCATCTAAAGAGAAGAAATTCCAGATGTTTTTTTTTTTTTTTTTTTACCTTTTAAACCCTCTTATTAAACTTCTATCTGACACACAGGGCACAGAGATGCTGTGAGAGATACGATTAAATTGCTTCGCTTTAATGCACAGTAGGAAGACAATTTCTTTCTCATTTCAAAAATAAAGACTTTTTCACATTAGCGGCGTTTTCACATTTAGAAAATGAGCTATCACACTACATTTAAGACTTACTGCACTGTGAAAAAAGAACAAGCATTAAAATAATGTATAAATTCACCCTCCAAAAATGTATCACTGTGTATTAAGGAGACGTACCATGCGGTGTGATGTAGAGCAAAAGTGCTGAGCTTTCTATTTCTATAGTGCAGTAGCAGGAAATACAATGAAAAGCCGTTGAGCCAATTACAGTATGTTAAGACTACCGGTTCCTCCAAAGTAGAGTTAATAACTTGAAACGTATAATTCCTAATCTTCCCAAATATTTACCTCGACTTTACCACTACTGTTGGTTCCTTTCACCCGTGATACTATTATGCTCACACACATGTAAACAAGCACACACACACACACACACTCATTAGTTGCACACCAGGGTGATGGAAAGTTAATCAAGGCATTACGGCGGCCACATGGAGCAGGTCACTGAACCACGTACGCACTCACAAGGCAGAGCTACACTCGTTCGTAGTAGCACAGTAACACATACACAGGCATTTACAGAAGATGCAGAAGAAATGGAAACACCTGTATGCTGAAGTTCACGTATGTGTTAAACCACCAAACACACACACACTTAGAGTAAAACATCATCCCTATCCTTTAAGTAAAATTTTTGCTATTAGCATTTAATTGATGCACCGCAGCTATCGGGAACTGCATATGTGTGCATTCATATGTGTGTGTGTGTGCTCATGACTAAGAATAGTCAGTAACAAAATGTATTGTTTCATCTCCAAAATGCTAAATGCTGTCTGACCCTAAAGCCGTCGCAGCACTCTGCTCGCTATTTATTTGTCATTAAACACTGGCTGGCTTTGACCTGCTGTAAGCCTCATTAGAATACACTTCCATTAATGACTCACATTTGGCAACACACACACACACACACACACACACACGCAGACAAATGCCCACTCATGTTATTCGGCTCTTTTAACGAAAAATCCTCAGGCCAAGGTAAGAGTGTACAGCGGCTGACGCGATACAGTGCCGCTTGGAGACAACAGTGTCACCTGAACGTCCTCCTCGTCCTTCACTCCACTTTCATCTTGAGAGGGCGTTTGAAAGAGAGATGCGCCGGCAGAGAGAAAGACGGAGAGTGTGTCGTAGATCAAGGAAGTTGTTTTGTCTGCTGAACATTGTTAGTGACAATGAATCTTAAGAGAGGTGGGGATGTAGAGGGGCAGAAATGATGAAGACAGAGAAATAAAGCAAGGTAGTGAGAAGTCAGAGGAAAGAAAACTTTTTTTTAAATTTTTGCTCATTTGTATTCTTATCCGCATCTCTCGTGTCATCTTTTTTTTTTTTTTTTCCATTTGGGAGGCACATATCATAACGATTTGGAGGTGAGAGTGAGAAATTATTCTCCCAGCTATTGCTATCACCTCTAAAAACGCCATCAGGGTCAAGAAGAAGAAAACACTCATAAAACGGACACATTTAATGTGTTTCACCTCCTGTATTTCATGAAGCTACTGATCCAAATGTGTTATAATTATTGTTATAATTATTCATCCTCCACACTCGCTTTAAGATTTTTTGAGAAAGATGAAAAACGCTGAAATTTTAATGTGAATGTACAGTGTTTTTTTTAAACTGCTTCAGATTTTTGGGAAGGAGCCATCAAAGAGAAAGAGAGAGAGAGAGAGAGAGAGAGCCTTGATCAAAGCTTTACTGGGAATCCCTACTTAAAGATTAATGAGTTAAAGGAGCTGAACAGGACATACACACATATACGCACTCACATACAAACATACGTAAACACTCCAGCTCAGACAGCGAGATTACGAGATTCCATATCTTTGCATAAAGGACTGCGATTGGTTGGGAATGGTCCATTACCAGACAGATGTTATCAGACAGTCGGGAACCCTGCGTCTATACTTGACCAATTAGAGACCATTCACTATCAAACAATAATGGTTTCCGTGGATATTTGTTTTCTCATGTGTTCTGTCTTTTTGTATCTCACTCAAATTCATGACATGTGATACACATTTAAAAGCAACAATTACAGGCTGATTGACAAAGTGGATGATTGTGTGTGAGTGTGTGTGTGTGTGTGTGTTTGTGTAGTTAAAGCATCCTTGTTAGGGTTGGGTTCCATATTGGATGTGGTTTCAGTTTCATAAAATAGGTTTCAAATTAACACTAATTCAGAGTAATTTGACAACAGGCCAAAATAAATATTTATCTGTTGTTAAGCTAATGTGAAAGGATGGATAATAAATAGAGTTTGTTAGAAATACCACTCTGTAACGCCACTTTACAATCATTACTCCGTGTTTAGGCAGTTCGAAAAGATCAACATTGTGCTGATCACTTTATGTCAACATCAGTGGTCAAAATCTCCCAATTAAACTTTCATATGCATCGTAAAAAAAACAAATCCTCCGAATTAAACAACTAAATACATTGTTCGACCATGTGCACTCCAGATCGACACATTGGAGCGTTTTCTAATCTGGTGCCTCTAATCAGCTCATTTGTCTGTGCTTTCCAAAACTGTTATAAATCATTGTTAAAAAAATATTCTGCTTGATGAATGATCACTTTGTTAAGGTTAAAGAAACATGTGGTGTAGGTTAAAGTTACTTCTTTAAAATTAGGCCACCTCCATTGTTATGGCTACAATAATAACCACAGGGTTAAGGTTAGGGGACAATTGTAGTTAGGGTTTTTTAGAAACTGACCTTCCATCCATCCCACAACCTCCAAATAAGCAAAATTTGAAACTTATAAAGACGTCATCTCATTATTAATACGGCCACTTGATGGATATTTTTGGGCGACTGACATTACAACCCGTTGTGTCCTTTTTCTTTGGAGGACAGTCATTAAAAAAAACAAAAAAAACACTTCAAGCTTATCATCTTCATAGTTTTTACATCCATCGTTTAGATCAAGTAGCTTGAGAAAATAGTGTCATAAAATAAGCTGCACCTGTTATTTTAATGTGTTGGATCCATATTTATATTCATCCAGCACTTCATATCTTTTGTTGCTCATCTTGTTTTCAGGTTTTAGCTACAGGGTGATAACATGAATTAGTTCATTAGTCTTGTGTATTATAGAGGTGGGAGTATAAACAAGTTTAATGAGTTTTTGAAGCAAGTCATGAACCTGGACTCAGTAAGAATCATGCTGATCCTGGGTATAACATTTCATACTTGTTTTTTTCACATCTTAATGGAGTCCCTGGGTCTAGCTCATAGGTCAGTTCATATACACACAAACTCACAAAGGACTAGTGACTGATGTTAGAGACAGTTTGTTATTTCTCTAAATCTCCATATTTGTTCCTTTCAACTAAGACCTTCTTTGTAACTTTGTCTCCTTTCCTCTTCTCCTTCCACCACTGTGCAGTTGAATAGCTAGTACCATAATCTAGCTAGCATAACATAACTTTCATATCATGTCAATCAACCACCCTATCAGCTGCTGTGCTTGTCAGTGTCTGCAATCAGACAGACACTCAGTCCGCCAACTCGTCACTAAGTCTTCAGTCTAAACACCTGCAAGTCCTCGAGCAGAGACGCAATGCTGTTACCTTACCAACAACCTTACTGGTTGTCAGTCAACCAGTTGACTAATCTGTTTGACAGTCATCTAATCAGCCGGTCAGCTGGTGAATCAACTAGCCGAGGCATCAAGGGTAAGAGATTGAGTGGTTGCAGTGATTTTTTGGTAGGGGTGTTAATGGTTTTCAGTAATTGTGTTAATGGTTTTAAGTAATGGTGTTAATGTTTTTCAGTAATGGTGTTAATTTATTTTGAATTTTTTTGGATAATTCTAAGCATTCACAAATAATCAAACTTTCAAAATGTTATTATTTTGGGCTTTCTGGCTTCATTTTTGCTTTTGCTTCTTTTTTGGCAACATCATAGATGTGTTTTCTTTTTTTTTTCTGCATTTCAAAGCCATGACTGAATGGGATTAGCATTACTTTACTTTGCCTCCCTGCCAGTCATCCAGTCTGTCTGACTGTAATCCGTCTGCCAATCCAGTCAGTCAATCAATTGGTTGAGCCCAATGTTGAATTTAATACAACCAGCATGCCAAACAGGGAACACTGATTACACTGAGTGCTACTCAGGATAATGAGCGTGATCAAGGTTCCCTGCCAGCACATACATGGCATACATATAGCTACAAGACATACAGGAAGACACACTACACACAGACACCTATCTTTGTGCTTATTTACCTATTGAATATGAATAATTGATCACATTTAGTCATCTAGATTTGTCTTTTGCCCTTTTAAAACTGCAGAAAAACTAATCACAAACGGCAGCTGATACTTCAAGTGCTTCCATCGTAACAATTTTTAGTTTGGCCGTCACGTTTCGTATTCCTTCTGTGAATTTATATTCCAACCTCTCTCACTGTGTTGTCATTAAAACTTATTGACTGTGTCTTGTTGACTTCTACTCATGGACAGTTAAGCGTTATGAATATACAGGGTCGTATAAGATTGTATCTCTTTTGTTCCATTCCTTTGGTGTGATCATTTGAACTTGAACCTAAATGAAACACTGACGGGGCCAAAAGAGAAGAACAGTAGGCTACTTTGCAAATGCAATACTTAAAAAACCCTACTTAGGTAAAAGCACAATAAAAAGCTACATAATTACAGCCAAGAGAGTCCCTGCAAATTACAGTAGCTACTTTCATCCCTAAATGATATCTTACATTTAGATTTATGTTAAACAAGACTATAAGCTAGTCTAGATATTCACAATTTACATGTATAGAATGAGTGAAAAGATAAATAACTACCCGAACAGATAAATAATTATCCTGTAGGAAGATTTAATGTTTTCAATCTGACATCTTGCTTTTGGAGTGCTGTAGCTATTACTGCTAATTACATCCGCCTGTATGAGCATCTGCACATGCACATGAATTAGATTAGACTTGGCTGCCGTGCATGATGGTGAGGTTAAAAAAAAAAAAAAAAAAGATTAATTCAATTTGAACATTTAACATGATCCACTCACAAGGGAGTGGATATTTAAGGCTATAGTGTAGCAAAGCGTACGCCCAGGCATGATGGAAAGTCATAGCAGCACGTGTCGAAAGCTCAAGAAATAAATACAGCTTTGACAGCTGTAATACCACAGAATTAGTGTGAGAGTTAACCTCTTACGCCCCCGCTGTCTCTCATTCGCTCTCCTTTTTCTCGGCTTTTCTGATTTCTGATTTCTGTCTCTCTTCCCTCTCTTGTCCATGGAAATTTAAACGGAACGTGAGATAACGAAGCTCGGCAAAGGGCAGAGATGAAACGCACAAAAACATTCAGTGACGGTGGAGTAGTGTCAGCAGCGAATGATGTCATAGGCGATATATCTGCCACTGACTACTTGGGTGATGGATTGAGGGACGAGAGAGCAGGAGATGGAGACAGGAATGGAGTGAAGAGGAAAAAATAGAGAGGAGAGGAAGTAATGTTAAGAAATTAGAGAGACAAAGGAAGAAGAGAGGGATGGCAGAAACGAAGGAAAAATTAGAGGGTGACAAGTGTAGATGATGCGGATGGTGTAGAGGAGGAAGTATCGAGTTAGAGGGAGAGAGGAAGAGGAAAATGCGGAGGCATAAACACATAAAAGGAGGGGGAGAGAGAGAGAGAGAGAGATGGAGGGAATGATTATGAGTGGAAACGTTCGTCTCTCAATCAGGATATGGACTCCCATAAATAACATGCTCTCTCAGTCAACAGCATGATGTCACCACATTCACACACACACACGCGACAAGGCGGAGACGGTGGTGGGGGAGGCAGATGTAGCTGTTATTTAAGAAAAAGGGATCGAAAATTCACTCAAAGTAAACAATCTCAATTGCACCATATTTTCCTCATTCTGTGTTTAATTCCCTTTATTTCTTTTCTTCTCCTCCTCCACTTTTTATTGAACGCCCTTGTACTTTCCTCATTGGTATTCATGTTGTGCTTGTTCTCAGTATTTACTGTGAAAGGCACCTCATTAATGGCATTGTATAGCTTGGAATAGGGAGTTTCTAGTATATCTCGGAATTAAAATGACACAGAGAGAGAGGCGTGAAGAGGGAATGGGGAGATACAGAGAAAGATGCAAACACAGATAAAAAGAGATTAAGACAAATAGCAAAAGAAGATAAGGTTCATTTTGGCCATGTATATGATCAATCTTCAGGTCCTCCATGCATGAGAGGAGTCTCACTGTATGTAATTTGAGCGATTGTATCAGCGATGGAATAGAATAATCTAGAAGAAACAGAGACATCCAAAGTAGCTGTGAGTAATGCGTTTTGTTTCATTTGAAAATCCATTTTTAACTGTATCTGTGTGTGAAGGTGTGGTAAAAAGTGGTACTTGTTTTTCATAGCTGAAGTCATCAATTGGTTAGTCATCATTCTAGTCCTTGAAACACCACTCACCTCTTGAGTAGTGCTTGTTGGCCTGATTTTTTTACTATTTTACAATTGGCGGTGAGTGCAAATGTATTTCAGGAGGCTTAACAGGTCCGCAATTTTGGACAAGGTTCGAAATAAACCTGTAGAAAACCTACTCAAAACCTTATCCGAAAGGGACCTCCAGAACTGGTATGAAGTAGATCCAAGGATAATTATACCAGATCAAAAATGCGATTAACCCTAACAGACACAAATACAAAGAGAACACTAAAACTGGCAGCAGAAGGGGTCGGAAAATGTAGCACTACAAGTCCAAAGAATCAATGTTAGGTTGTAAAAACAAATTCCTAAAACAAGGGTATCACGTGATCAGAGCTGACAATGACTTTGGATCCACTCGAGTGTGTGGACCCAATTACTTTTGTTTGGGTCTTGGTTACTAGGAACCAAGAAGACTTGTAAAAACCTCCAATCTCTTTGTCTATACTGTGATAAAGTGTTACCTGCATGCCTTGCTAGGAAAATGGATGGATGGACTACATTTTAAGCTACAGTTATTAAGTTTTCATACTTCAATGCCCTTGGGATGATTATGAGCTTTGTGATTGACCGAGCGATGCATCAAACTTTTCTTTTCCCTCTTTTTTTTTTTTAGATCTGAATATTTAGAATGAGCTATAAAAGCAGTGCTGCCTAACTGATGTGGTGCAATGCTTTTGAAACATTTTAACTAATGATGTTGAAAGACAGTAATGTAGCGGAGCAGAAATATTCCTTGTTGATCCTGCAAAATCACTATGAGTCTCGACAGCTATGGGCTTGCAGAAAAACAGGTTGAATTTTTCATGGACTTTTGTTGATGGCTCTGCAATCTGGCTTTCTGTCTTGAATGAAAATTATGTTATTGATCCTTGAAGGGAGTTTTTTCTTCGCCTCCTCCTCGACCACAGGGAGGTTCAGTAGACATTCAGCATCTTGCTTAAGGACAGCAGGAAAATACTTGTCAACACAGATGCTAAAACCTATAAATACTGCAGGGAATTCATGTAGACAAGTGTACTCTTTGCTATTTGGTTTGTACTGGTGGCGATGTTAGCATTTAAGTTTATTCTGAGGCTATAGCGACGCTTTACTTTTTAATATGTATATCAGGGTTCATGTATGTATAAGTAATATACCATAAAAACTGCTCTGAATAACTGACTGTTATCACCATTGCCCCTTTCTGACTCCCGCTCTGTCTCCCACGCTTTTGTTCTCTTGTCTCTCCATCTGTCATCTGTTCCGTATTCTCTCATGTCTTTCCCCGTATCTGTCTTGTGTCTTTTCCACCCACCCAATATCTTTGCCATCTCCCTCTAACCTTCTCATCATCTATTTTTCGCTTGCGATAAAAAAAAAAAAAAAAAAAGAAAGAAATCAAATTCATATTCAAGGAAGCTTAATTGGTGTGGCCTCTGAATCTCACTCCCTTTCTCTCTGTTGGTTTATAGCTTTCAATTATTTTATTTTTCCTCTGTTGTTGCAAGTGATGTTTCATTAAGGGACTATCATTTCCGTTGCTGTGGTTTCCGGAGGTTTTTTTATTTTTTTTATTTTATTTTATATGAGTCAACATGAATCACATTACAAAAGCTGAATGGAAATGACACCAAACCTTCCTCAGTGTCAGAAATAAAACACATTGTGCGTTATGCAATACCAAAAAATATAAGAAACACCGAAATATACTCAATATAAGATTTCGATTTGAATGATATTGATAATGAATAATATCAATCAACTCAAAGGGGTATTTTTTCATGGATGTGTTACTGTTTTACGCAGTATTTTTTGTTCTCCTCATATCAAACGAGTTCTTCCCATGTTTGCTCCTCTGTCTCGTTTTGCTCCACCCTCCGCCCTTCCCAGTCTGTCTTATTGTCATGTCTCTGTGTCTTTCACTCCCTTCTCTGTATCTCTGTCACTTCCCATCTCTCCTCCTTCCAGACAACATTGACTTCTACATGTGACGCTCGTATCTGTTTGTTTGTCTCGGCCTGTCGATGTTTTCTACCAGTGTTTCATATCGTCTTTGTTCAGCAACCCTCTGATGTCTCAAATGAATTTCCTATACAATCGACATCACACACGAACACACACACACACACATAGGAACACATAACTACACACAAAGACAGTGTGTGCCTTCCTCTGCATGTGCATTTTGTACAAATTGAGTCAGACCTAACAAGAGAGTTCATCCCCCCTTCTGTCCCTCTTTTATGACTATGTGTGTGTGTGGGTGCACATACATTACTGTGTATGTGTGTGTGTGTGTTTGTGTGTGTGTGTTTCAAACACTCTGCCAAGTGGGGCATACCACAGGGAATCCTGTCAATCAAACTGGTTACCAATTTGTCAGAGAAACAAGGCACTTTCCAAGACGGACAGATGTGTACATGTGTGTCTTCGTGTAAGTATAAGGGTGTGTATATGTATATGTGCGTGTGTGTGTGTGCATGATACTTGTGAGTGCAAACCAGTCATACTGTTGCATGTATGCAGTTATGCATGTGGGTTATGATGTCTTTGCATATACAGGCATGTGTGTGTTTTACAGTACTTGTGTGTGTGCATAGGTATGTGCCTGTGGCAGCTGATTCTATGTAGTGTGAACAACAAAGGCAAGTGATAGACAGTGACAGCTAGACTACAGTGGTAACACACACACACACATAGACACACACAGTTTTTCTCAAAGACTGAAGTGACAGGTCTCTTTCTTCTATTCATGTTATTCATTCCTCCCTTTATCCGTATCTGTTATCCCCTTAAGTGTTGCCTTTTCACCTTTTTTTTCTCTTTACTTTTACCTTACTTTCTTTTGCTTTTCTGAACAGCAAACAAGAAAAAAGGCTGATCAGTACAAAATAGCTCAATCTTGATCCAGCAATGAAGTCAAATAATGTGTTGTAAAAATATATTTTTTTTAAAAGAAATAAGGAAAATACAATAAGGAAAAATAAATCCTGTTGTAAGTGATAGTAAAATAGTTCTCACAGCTGTTTTCACCTTCTGCACATACAGATTTGTTTGGGGTACAGCTGTCATTTTTTTCTCCATGCTTTATCCCATCCCATCAAACACCAATTGTTATTCCTACTGACTTTCACTCCCAATCTGTTTGTTTCCGTTTGCCTTCCATCATTTCTCAATTTCCTAGATTTCTCCCCATCTTCATTGATTTCTCCTTTCTGTTTTTCTTTCCATCTCACTCTTTCACCTACCTTCTCTGCTGCTTTCACCTAATCCCCAAAGACAACATTCCTATTTCCTAAGCCACTTCTGCTCTGTTTATGGAAGTGTGTGCCTCTGTCTTTGTGTGTGTGTGTGTGTGTGTGTATGTGTGTGTGTGTGTGTATGCGCATGACCCTCGTGACAGTGATGTGCGTCACTGGGGACTTATTGACTTCCTTAGACTCTTTCTTTGGGTCAGCTGACTTCAACAGACAGACCTCATTGGCTAATAAACCAAGACCACTCTTCACTAAAAGTCAAGTGACAAATTGACTCCCCTGTTAAACACACACACACACACACACACACCGTGTACATACACGGTCATACATCTTGCGTGAATTCTCCGAAGAGCAGTCTCTGCATTATGTAGGGATTCTCTGTTTCTCTTTTCCTCTTTCATTCTCGCTCCAAACCTTGGTACACAAATCATTTGAAACATGCTCATGATCATGAGTTGATCTGACTGGCTTCTTTGTTGAGCCCTTATTTGTTATGGAGGTAGCCCGGGTAATGTGGCCAAAATATCAGCACCAAGCAGTTAGGGATGACAGCTGATTTGGTCTGTTATTATTTCCCTGTTTGTGAGTGAGGAGAAGAGAATTCCACCTACGCTTTCTCACAGTATACAATTTTCCTTTCACTGCCGTGCCTTTGACCTCACAGCAAATAAGAAGCTACCGTCGCTGGCCGACTGACACGCAGCAGAATCACAGCTAACATATAGAAACACACAGCAAATCTTACCCTAACTCCACAAGTGGCCGACTAAATCACAATGAAAACAAACTTAGCCATTGTTTTCTCAAGCAGCATTAAAGGCGCAGTGTGTAGAATTTAGTGGCATCTAGTGGAACGGACTTGGAAGAAACGGAATATAATATTCATAATTATGTTTTCATTAGTGTACAATCCCATGAAAATAGGAATGGTTGTGTTTTCGTTACTTTAGAATGAGCCCTTTATATCTACATAAGGAGTGGGTCCTCTTCCACCATAGTGCGCCGCCATGTTTCTACCGTAGCCCAGAACGGGCAAACCAAACACTGGCTCTAGAGAGGGCCTTCACGTTTTTCGCATTTAGGTTTTCAGTGTTTTCAGTTGGTTGTATTCTGCAACCTCACCGCTAGATGCCGCTAAATCCTACACACTGCTCCTTTAAATCCAGTTAATGCAAAAACGCCTTTCGTATGTATTGACAGCAACATATTATAAAAGCAGAAACCATTCAATTACAACAGAAAGAAGACGACTTGAGCATGGAATAGATTACATTATCAATTAATTATTTAAGTAGAAGGAGTTAAGAGAGGTTGACAAAATTAGAGCAAAGTAGACTACACTCATAGTAGAGCATCAGTTGCACCAAACAGAGTAATGTATCAAAGATGGCAAGAGAGGAAAGCAGAATTAAAACAGAAAGTAAAAGCAAGACATAACAGAGCCAAGTTTAGTAGCCTAAAGGAAAGTGGAGTCAAGCAGTAGTAACAGTGGTTGTAGAGTAATTGAAATAAGAGACTAAGGTTGACCACACAAGAAAGAGTAGGCCCCAGTAGAGAAGAGTAATAGACTAAAGAATTAGAAGAAGAGGATAAAATGCATACTCACCAAGCTGACTGCGTCTCTGAGCGTAGGCTACCACCACTGCGGCCAGAACTACACAGCACAAAGATGTCACAAGGTTTGCCATCTGTAGACACACACACAGCAAAGTCATCAGCGTGAGCACGTGCGGGAGACAGAGAACCGGCGAGTGAGTGTGTCCGCCTGTCGTCCTGATTGACTGACAGACCCATAGACGCCTACAACACCATGTAAGAGATGGAGAGATAGCTGCTTCCTGCCCTCTCTCTCTCTCTCTGTATCTCTCAGTGTCTCTCTATCTCCTCTCACTCTTGTGGTCCCTTAGGTGGCCTTTTCTCTCTCTGTTGTTGCTTCCTCCTTATTTGTCAAACTACCATTTTTTTTTCAAATAGCAATTCCTTTCTTTACTTCTCTGACTGTTATCCTTTTCCCTGTATAACATTTGTCTCTCTCTTTCTCTTTATTTCTCTCTCTCTCTTTCTGTTCATCAGCCTAATGGGTCCATCCTCTCTGGGATGGGCTATGACCAGCAGCTCTTAAAGGTATAGCACACCATGAACAAACACACGGCTGTCATAGTAAACAACAGTGCTTCATGGGCATCACTTTTCCTTGTTGTTGTTTCCCAAATTAAAACAAAACAAAACAAAACAAAAAAACACTCTCTGCTTTTATTTCTCATACTTTCATGCTTTTGTCTCTTCATCTTTTATTTCCCTGTTTTACAGTCCATTGCTCATTCTTTCTCTATTTTCTCTCTCTTTAAACATTCGTTCCCTTTTCTATTTAAAAAGGAATAATTTCGCAAAGTTCAATAATTAGCTTTTGTTCAGAGAATGAGATGAGATATGAATCTTAGATCAATCAAAAATCTGCTCTGTCTAAAGTTTAAAAAAAAAAATGCCTTCCAACAACTACAAAGCATTTTTATTTAGACGTGCTTATTTGCTTGTTAATGAACAGAAATTGAAAAACATCCAATTTGTCATTTTAGCTCTTTGAATACTTGTGTGCTAGAGCTGTGTCTTATCCATCCACCCAGTACATGTATGAAGCGCTATAGGACAGGTTGCCAGATACAGTTGGTGAGCACAGGTTTTGGTTTTAGTCTCTGTACAAACCTGGCAACAGTCACAGCCCTTAAAATTGTTTACGACTTAAAAACACATGATATTTGTTAATTAGTCAGCTTCAGAGATGATCCCTTCAGAGAAACTGCCTTTTTTGCTTCCCCTCTTCCACTAAGAGGTGAAAGGTCAGAGATCAGCTTCATCAGAACGACACCACTGGAGCTTGTATAGGGATTCACCATCCAGTCGAAGGACACTTGAGCGGGGCGGATGCCTGCCAACAAGGGGGCTTGAACCCAGATACTTCCAAGAAAATGTGGCCTCCCTCTTCTCTCTGTGCACCTCCTCATCTCATCTCTCTGCAGGTTGTTTTTTTTTTTTCTTCCTCTTTTTGCCTCTGTGCCGTACACTGAGGAGAGATAGTTGGCTCTCTTACAGACAGAGGTTGTCTAAGGGTCTGCTTGCTGCTGAGACTTGCGGTGAGTAAGGTGTGTGTGTCTGCATGTGGAGAACAGAGTGAGCGCTCTAAATAGAGGCAAAGAAAGGAAAAGTGAATTTCCTTGTTCTTCTCATGCAAGACTCCAGCTGTTACAAACCACTGTCATCTCCCATTACCTTGTGCTCTTAGCTTCAGCTATTTTTTTCTTCTCTCTTACTCCTTCTCCTCTTGATTCTCTTTTCCACTTCTCTTTTACCATCTCACTCTGTCTTTTTCACTCTCTTCAGTAGACACAGCGTGTATCACTCTGTTATATCCCTCACTCCTTCTATCTCTCTTTGTAAAGGTTCAATAGGAACACCACTACATCATGTTTAAGCATCTAAGAAATAAGGAAACATATCTGGAAGTATTGCTGAGTGACGTTCAAGAACATGAAAAAGCTTTTACAGTCTGACTGAAATGTCAGAAGGCAATAAAACAGTCAAAGACATTAAACACACTTGGGAATGTTTCCATGAGCGACCAAACTAATGGTGTTTAAAAAAAGAAAAGCTTTTATATTCAAACAGCTTATTACAGTAAAGAATAAAGAAAGCTTTTCTGAAACAGAAAAACTAATTGTCTTAATTTCGTTTTCTTGCTGTCAAAGCAACGCAAAGTAGATAGGAGGAGGTTTTTGTTAGCCTATGTGAAATTATTAAGATAATGGCAATGAAGAAGTTTCCTGCCACACATATTTTCAGAAATATCTGAAAAATCTAAAGAAAAGCTGCTCTTACCCACACAAGAGACAGAGCAGAACAAAAATGTTCCTCTGTTCGGGATGGGGCCATAAATAAACAGATGAACTGGGAAATGCACTCGCCATCTTCTACCATAAGTACAATACATCCGTCACCATGGATACTAATACAGTAGATGCATTCCTCACCGAGCTCCGTGTTATATTGTGTGCTGCAAATGCACAGCTTCCATGACAAGCAAACAAACATAAGTGGTATGTTTGTTTACAAAGAAAAGGTCCTGAGTGCTCAGAAGTTCAAACAAGTATGATGAACGTGCTCTTTGGTAGGAAAGGGAGGGAAACACAAAAGTTCAAAAAAGAAGGTCCAAGCATAGACTGTAAAATAACGGATGTAGCCACCGTGCCGTCAGCCATTGGTTTGTGGACTCGCTCTTCCTGTATCCAGTTCTCCTCATACATCCATGGTTTTCAAGTCTCGAGTTTGGCATTTTGACCGTTGCCATCTTGGATTTTTGGAGCCAAAAGTTTTGAGAAGTGAACATAATCCTAGTGTTAGCTGCTAGCTTGGTTAGCACGGTGCATTTATAGTCTATGATTAACTGTGGTAATGCTAATGCAAATTTTCGCTAACGAAAAACGGACTTAATACAATTAAAACAAAATGCACTTACCAGAAAAACTGAACATCTGACTCCATAGAGAGTCTTTTAGTACAATCAAACGCTGAACATGACTTTTTTAGGCGGCCAAAATCTTACAATTAACTTTCATGAACTGAAAACACACTGAAATAGCAACAGCTACAGTTATGCCTAAACTCTGTGAATCTGTCGTAACGTCATGCTTATGTTACGTAACCAACGTTATCACCGTGGTAGCCACTTGTCAACCACAACATAGCCACGCCCTAAAGCATAACCTGCTTTAGCATCAAATTTAAATGAAATGGGACCATCATTCACAAAATGAACTCATAAACTCATTATGAAACTGTTTACTGAGGTAGTGAGAATTAGGGTCATATTCTCATAGACTTCTATACAATCAGCTTCTTTTTTGAACCAGTGGAGTCGCCCCCTGATGGCCATTAGAAAGAATGCAGGTTTAAGGCACTTCCGCATTGGCCTCAATTTTCAGACCCTGAACTACTTCCTTGGGTCCAAGGCACTCTTCTAGCAAAAAAGTTTAAAGGCCTTTATTCGTTACCCATCTCTATTTTTAACATGCACAAGTATTGGCTATGTTTTCACCATGAAATAGCCATCTGAATAAAGGCTTTAAACTTTTTGCCAGAGGAGTGCCTCAGACCTTTCTTCTTTTTTGAATGTGTATTTGTTTACTTTTTGGAAGCTTGCATAATTATTAGCTTATGGGTTTTTATTTTAACTTCACAATATGTTTTGTGATTTGGAAATTATTACTTTTCCTGGGAAAACTGTAATTTCCTGGCATAAATTTAGAACTGGCAGTGATCAAACAGAAAGTGTTTATTGTACATTTTTTTTTTGTTTTTTTTTAATGTACACTAGATTATGTGGTAATATTTCAAGTATAACAACAATTCAGTTGTGCAAGTACACTATCTCTGAGGTGGAAACAACAAAATGTTGACCGTACAAAATAATTTTAATCCTCTGTTTTTCAGCATCCTCCTCCCAGTTTTAATAGGTTTACGAGTGTCTGAGTGAATTATTATTTTTATTTATTTATTTGCATGCAGTGACACAGGAAGGAACACGTGTTGTATGTAGCTATTTTGCCCTTTTGTTTCGGCTGTTTAAGGCACGGGAGCAATGTTGTTGGATGTTTAGTTGTAACATTTGTGCTGTCTTCTGCACTTGCCGCTCCACCTGTTGAATCCTTTGCATAGTTTAAAAATTTTGCACTTTGCGTCATTTTCTTATTTTAACTTTGACCTGTAACAGTAGTTTAGCATGGCAGCTTTAAGTCACTTCATTTAACCATAACGTAGTGCTACTGAGGTTTAGAGAGGGCATCTTTGTTTCATCACAAACGGTCAACACACAGGTGCACAAATGCTAACAATCCTGGGTCCCTGCAGGTATTTTTTACAGGACGAGGGAGAATATTTCTGTTAAAATGCATGTGAAATACTGCAATCTCAATTTCCAGTCTTCAGCTCTATGTGACATTTGGCCTTGAAGAGGCAGGTTTTTGACTTTTCAATATATGAAAAGCCTTTGTGACTTTAAAAGGCTGAGAAAGTAACTGAAGGTTTGCATGTATGCATGTCACTGGGAGAAAGATTGTGGGTTTTGTGTTTGTGTGTGTGTGCCTGCTTGTATGTGTATGAGTGATTGGCAGCTCATATGTATTTCATCAGAGCAGATATTCAGGAGAGTGACAGGGGGTGAAATTAAAATTGCTTCCCTTGTCAGATCATCACAATTCCCATCTCTGCTCTTCATTTTCTAAGTGCTGGTTTGCCCATCAAAATCCAAATGGTGTGTGTCTGCATGTGTGAATGCATTTAGGATTGTCTGCGTGCTCTCAAATGCTCTATATGTGTGTGTGTGTATGTGTGTGTGTACTTGAAACTGTGGGGGTATTTAGCCCGTCTGTAAGCAAACAATACAGTTTTGAAATCTGACAGCTTCAGATCGCTCACATAATGACAGCCCACGGGCGGTTAGCACTGCAATCACACAAACTCAATACAGACCCTCCTCCCTTTATCCATCCATCCATCCCTCCCCTGACCCTCCCATTTATTACCTTCTTCTTCTCCTTCCCTTCTTCCATATTTATTTATTCATTTCTTATTGGAGGGGAAAGGGCTGAATAGGCGTGATTCTTTTGGCTGCTTAATTAAAATATATAATTCATTGCTGCGTCAAATGATTTTGCCTCTGCGTCTTTGTGGAGTCCGATTTGGGAACATTTGCATTTAAATTGGAAAGCCAGGAGGGAAATACACTAGGCGGGCCGAGGTGTGTGTGTGTGTCTGTGTGAAGATAGAAGGCATCCTTCTCTTAAAAGAAATGCACAAATATGGGTACACTCCTTCTTTCTTTGGTCTTCTTTTACTCAAAATGTGAAAAAGTGAGAAATCAAACAGATACATTGCTTGTCCAAAATGGAAAACTTGGAACTTTGTCCGTTACTATGACAACTTTCTGTCCGCTAACAGTCATATGTTCAGTCATTAAATTTCAGTGGCCTCTTCTTGTTCTGTAATACTAATTTAAGCCACATTTTCGTGAAGGTATCAATCAAAACACACACATACACTTTCATTCTCTCTCCCCTCCTCTCTCTGCAAAAACAAAACGGCCAAATTCCCCCTGTCAGCGAGCTGTCAGAAATAAGAATAGTTCATTACAAATGTGTCTGCAGAGAATATAAAGACAAGCATTCTCCTGGGTAATAAATGAGCTCTCTGATTTATAGCAAGAGAAGAGTTTACAGCCCTCAGGAACTTCAACCAACGCTATCAAATTTACAAGAGAAACTAACAATAGATGACTTGAATTATTGTTCATCAGGCCATCAGCAGGAAACTGTTTTCTTTCAAAGTGACGTATCCATCATGTGAAAAAAAAAAAAAGATACCTGCTCTGACAATATTTTGACAGCACAAAGTATAATTATAAAACGTTTAAAGGTTACAGGCATCTATCTTATTTAGTCGTTCCTTCGGGGTACGCAATGAATTGAGATTTATGGATTGTACAAGCAATTAAAGACTATATGATGCTGAGACAGTGGTGCATTATCCTGCTGGGATGTATCTGGAGGCTGGCTGTGTGTCTGGCACCACAGACCACATTAAAAGTCTGTAAAATCACACCTTTCCCTGCCGGCTTGCTTTATATACTGACTCACAGCGACACAACTCACCATCTGGAGGACTAGGCTCCGCACATAAACAGGAAGGAATGCCTAATATAGCAGCAAGGGAGAGCGCAAAACAGGCAGCCAAACAACTCTTTTCTTGTAACTAAAATGTAGAGCTAAAGGATATTCCCTGTAAATCCTAAAGTTTTTAAAAGATACACAGAGTCATGAAAGAGTGTCAAATGATGGAGATTCAACAGGAAAACTTTCCTAAGACAAGGAGAAAGACTGACTTCAGATACTT
The DNA here is from genome assembly GCF_963924715.1 of Thunnus thynnus. Classification (NCBI taxonomy): domain Eukaryota; kingdom Metazoa; phylum Chordata; class Actinopteri; order Scombriformes; family Scombridae; genus Thunnus; species Thunnus thynnus. The sequence continues at coordinate 21,054,988 of NC_089535.1, forward strand.
TCAGGGAGAATATTCTAATTTCATCATCATCAAAAGTAAAACCTTGGAACTCGGAGGTAAGGCATCCTGTCCAGGGGGTACACTTGTACATCAAAAGGATCCTCACAGTAGAAATAAGACCCCTGTACTGTGCACCACTCTACTCTTACTTTTGACACCTTAGGGCAATGATACACATGCAATTCTTTCCAAGGTGATGCAGACAAGCATTGTTTTTTCAGTTCACAATGAGATCTCTACCAAATGAAGGGGAAAAAAATGACTTACTGCTCAAAATTCTGGTTTAAAAAAGGTTATACTGTACATTGTCCTAAGACTGCAGCTTGGAATTAAGTTGTACAGTAGTGGGTATGACATAAAACTCCCTCAGTATGTATTTATCTGCATTAATACTGGTGAAATTCATTTACAGCAGTAAAAGAATCAAAAGCAAAAACTGCACTTTTTGAATTGAATGGGAAATGCAAAAAAAAAAATGCACTTTTAGAAAAGTTCTTCCAAAAGTTGCTGAAGCTGTAAATAACAACCAAAGTTCTTTTTAATGATGAAAAGTTTCATCACAAAATGAAAAAAAAAAAAAAAAAAATTATCTGCACACCTGAATGTGTGACAGGTGCATCTGAGCACAACTTGAATAAAAATGAGAAAACTCCTGCACACTGTCTCGCTCCTGAAGTGTCATAAATACTGTGAAAATGCCAGCAGTAAGAGAAACATTGTGCAGGAGATTTTTCATCATTACTCTTGTTTAGGTAATCAATAAAAAAGAGGAACTTAACTTTTGCTCAGAAAAATCAACAAATTCAAAGCAGTCTTTTTTGTAGCACTTAAGAACTTAATTAACATATATTTCAGCTGTAAACTAGCTGACAGGTGTTTCTTCATATAGAATTCAAGCATTAATTACCTCAGATGTTAATGAGTTCACTGTCCCTGTGACCCTGATGACCATAATGACAGGAAAAAATGGATTTATGGCACCTCATCCATTCATAACTGTCCCGAGGATTATCTTTTTTGACCAAACACACACACACACACACACATTTACACACATACACAAACACATAATCACCTAACTGTTGCCACTGTAACCTTTAATGTCATGCTCTGTATCCAATAATACAACTTCCTCATTCCCATAATGCTTTGCTTTGCTTGGCAACACTAATTCTCTCATCAATCATACAGGATTGCTGCAGATTACCCACAAGCGCTGAGGCGGAAGGGGGTGGGGGGGTGGGAGGGGGTGGGGTGGGGTTCGAGCCCAATAGTGTAGCTGCTGGCATTTTGGGTACAGCACGCGCGCACACACACACACACACGTGCATACACATGTACACACACACACAGTGATGTGCACAGTTGGCATTTGGTGCGAAGTGTTGATAGCTGGATGGCTGTGACCTTTTTCACAGTCGTTCTTTCTATAATTGCTCGCTAAAGACAACGTCAATCGTGTTTCAAGAGGTAGCAGGGGTCGAGTCCATAAACACACATGCATACGCTCTCTCATGCATGTGCCTGTGGATGGCAGCACTAGGCTCTGAGTGATAAATTCAGCCATTGATCACATGTGACTGCTCTCAGCTGGCTGAGATTTAGAGGACCTGAAGACGTCAGCTACTATGTATCATGTATCCTACAGCACTGCTGCTGCTGCTGCTGCTGCGGTGGTGGAAGTCCCACATCACATAGCTGCAGTATCTAGCATGTGTTAGTTTTACATAAACAGCCAGTACATAAACTGTATATCTCATGGGGCGGTGGTATGAGCTCATCCTGGGCAGTTACTGTCTCTAATAATCTTTGTGTACTGGGTTGAATTCAAACCTAATATTATTAAACGTATTAGACTCAATCTGGAGGCTGTCTGTGCAAAAACAGCTGAAACTTGATACATTATTGGGACTCATCATGCTTGTGTCAGGTAGATGATCTCTGATGTGCATGTATGTGTGCAGATTGTGTGGATTTGTTTTGCAATTTGAGCATAACTATGTGTGTGTATATATATGTGTGTGTGTGTGTGTGTGTGTGTGTGTGTGTAAGAGAGAGTGTTTTTGTCTCCACCCAGCCATCTGGACCTCCTTGTGTGTGTAGAAGCAGATTTAGGTGGTTAGAAAGATCTGGAAAAACACAGTGTTACCTCCAGCCCTCTCACCTCTGAACTCTATAAGTGTATCAAAGCTACGAAAACAGAGCACTTTGTGTGACTGTGTGTGTGTGTCTGTGTGTGATTGAGCGTGTGTGTGTCAGCATTCTTAAGGCCTATAAGGCTTTGAATGATGGGTGTAGACTCCCATTTGTGAACAAGGAGCCTCCAGGAGCTGCGTAGCATGTGTGTGTGTGTGTGCGTGTATGAGGGAGAGTGTGATGTACGGGCTGTGATGTTCTGAACAGAGGTGTTTTTACAGGGAGTTAATCAGAACCAGAGCTGAGGCCCTGCCCACAGTGGATGAAACGTGCACGCACGCGCACACACACACACACACACACACACACTGCCCTACCTTTCCCAAATTCAATACTACTGGTCTGCAGTTAACCACATTCGTTCTGCTGTGATACACAAATTGATAAACACGTCAAAGTATCATTTTAAATGATCTAATAGTATTGTTACTAACAGATGACATTGCTTTTGCCTTTCCTACTCATTTATGATTTTTTGATTATGTTATTAATTAATCCATCATTAATCATTTCCTAAAAAAAAAAAAAGATCAGTTTCAAACTGCTTGCTCTTCATGTTTTCCTCCACATGAGGTGTGTAGTCTCTGAGTCTACTACAGAACGTGCTGCATTGCATCATATGTTATCTGATTGATGACCGATAAACACTCTTTGCCTTTACAAGAAGAATTTAACGGGTGCCACGGGAGCATGGCTGATAATGTAGAATCTTCGGGAATAAAGAACATAAATTGAGTGACCGTGAGGGACAATGACTGTATTCTGTCACTAATTCACTGTCACAAGAAAGCTACAGTCCACTACATCTCTATTATTTCCATTTCCGCCCTAAGGTGGAAAGGAGAAACACACTGTAGCCATGGAATCACAATCCATTCACCAGCACAGAATCAGAGTTCAACTCAGTGGCACAATACTGATATTTAACATCTAAGACTCTCTCTGAGGAGCTGAATAATGAGCTCTGCACCAGCCAAAGTTCCAGCATTCCTTGCTGGAACTGCTATGAGGGCTTTTTGTCCTCCAAAACCAGTTGATGTTATATGGGGAATAATGGCCTATTCCTCTGACCAGTTTGCAGGCCAGCCTCTTTTTGACATGACTGAACATACTGAAGTATTTCCTCCTCCATCACTGCAGTGCAAAGATACCACGTGTTGATGGTTGAAATCCAGTTAGCTGGAGAATGAACAGTGGTTGGCACGGTTGCCTTGCAACGCTGGAAACTGAGATTTAAGACATTGAAAAGGTGCATAGAACACATTTTTGGTAACGGCGACACCAAGAAGAAGTTCTAAAACCACAGAACCACAACAGCCAAAGCAAATACAGACCTGAATTGACCCTTTTCCCTTTTTCAGAGAAAATCCATCACCACAAAAAGATAATGTGATTTTGACAACAAATAAGAGGATGTCAATGACCACTCTGACACCTGTCTAACTGCAAGGTAAAGTGATATAAAGTATGCCTTATTTCTAGTTCATAATAAAAAGTACTGCGGGTGTGGTCTGTAAAAGACAGTAATCTCAGTTTGCATAATGTTTACAGGTAATTGTTACAAATCACTTCACCCATGTGTTAAACATTAGTCCAGATGTAATTTTTTAAGATTCAAATATGCAAGAATTCGAAAGCAAGACAGATTTTTGAAGAACTGTGTTTTAGTATTCAGTTTATTTTGCCGATCTATTCACGATTTCTTTCAAATGTATCCCACTGTTTGTCCACAACATATTAGCCCAGCAGCATCTTCTCATAATGGAATATCTGGATTTACTTTTTTTTCCACACAAACTAGAGGTTATTGATCTCGCACATTGGCTGCAGTGTGATTTTAAGTGAGACAGACAGAAAAAAAGGAAGATTGAGAAAGAAGAAGTCTGTGATGTAAAGAGAGACTGAAAGGACAGACGGAAAGTGAAAGATAGACAAGAAAAAAAAAGACATAAGAGCACAGAACTGAGAGACGAAAACAAATTTTCCTTCTGTTTTATTGCAGTGGTGTGTAAATGTGTGTGTGTGTTTGTGCATGAAGGCAAGCCTGAGTGTTTCCCTGCATGTGTTGGAAACTAAAACACTATGTTTACTCAACCTGTTTGCCAAGCTTCTTCAGTAAATATAGCAGTTACAGTAGCAGCATAGACTGGGCTCACACACACACACACACACACACACAAACACGCACTCACACACACACACACACACAATCACACACACATACACCACACAAATACTATGTATTCATCTGTCCACTGGTTTTTACCACAGGAGGCTATTTGTAGAGTTGATTCCTATGGCCTTCGTGTGGGTCTGTCTATTAGCTGGGTGGCCCTTTGGGTGGCAAATGCACACACATATAGACATAAACTGTAAACACACACAAAAACACACACACACACAAAATGTATAAAACTGCCAGACAGATGCAAGAATGCATATGCATGCACACTAAGACAAACGTAGTATAAGTTATGGATAAATATGCACACAAACAAACATGCACTATAAACTGTTTATGCACATTCACACACATTCACACACACATACTTACATACAAAAACACATGAGCTGTAAGTTGGGTGGCCAAGAACCTCAGTAACCAGATAAACACACTAACTATATTGGAGCATTCACTAAAGTACAGTTAAGTGTCTGTTGCCTCTCTCTGAGCAAATACGTGACTGAAATAGTCTTGTGTATGTGTGTGTGTGTGTGTGTGTGTGTGTTCAAGGTCATTTCCATCTTTGGCTAAGCTTGATACAAAAGTACTCAAGAAAATGAGAGTAATGAGTATTGTGCTTGTTTATGTTGTGCAGTTCTTATTTTTTATGCCTTCTGTAAATAAATTATACCCAGAGTTTATTATAATATTCTACCAAGAACACACACATTTGAAACCCACTAAAAGTAATTCATTAAGAAGGGAATGGAACAAATATTTAAATATTCTCAAAACACAGATGCATGTGCTTCTTTATTTAGCAGTCACTAGGCTAGACAGAACTCTTTATATTTAAATGTTGGTCTTTATATTAAAATGCTGGCATATTTACCATATTTGCTGACTTCCAGCAGCTTGGGAGGCAACGTAAACAAACCACGGAACAAACTACAGTAATAGGATTTCACTACTTTTTCTTGTACTTTACTTGAAATGTCCACCTCTTAGATACATCCCTACATGTTGGAGCTGAAATCCGATCCGAAATATGAGAGTGGACAAAGCAAACAGCACTTGGGAAATCCTTAGCAACGACCTTAGCAACAAAGGCTACGGAACAGATGGTTGTTTATGGGCGACGAGCCACCGTCAGCTCGTCAGCAAGGTAGAAAAAGACGTTGCAAATGAGTTGTTCAGAGCAAGTTGAAGCCTTTTGAATTGCAGGGAGCATTCCTACACATGTTGACCATGTTTAACCTACATATCCAAAATCATAAGAGTATATAAATAACAGAAAACCACAAAAAGCATAATATGTCCCCTTTAAGAGAAGTGGAGTGACACCAATTTTACACAACAGGTCTTGGGGAGTATTTTTGCATATATGTATTAAAATAATAATAATAAAAAGAAAAGTTGTTCAAAGCCTTTTGTGGCTCCAGAGAGAGCTGATATCTGAAATCTGATAAACTACCTCGAGTGATGTCACTTGGGGCTGAAGCCTCTCTGCTTGAGGCTAGCAGCTGGAGGCTACATTAGCCACTCCTACCATAACACAACCGAATCTATGATCAAACTGTCTGTTTAGGATCGATCACATACATGATGGAGAAATGGAGGGAAAGGCATGACATATGATTAAACTGGAATTGCACCCCAGACCGTAACGATCACACTACATGCACCTAAACCTGCTGAGCACTCACGACTTCATCTTACATCACGCGCTCATGTGCTTAGTAGCCCCGGGAAGAGTCATCTATTGCTGAGCAGTCCTATTCTGCAGGACTACACTTAGTCATTGCTGACTTAACACTGATGTCATTAGATCAGCTCACCCTTTCTCTATATGTGTGTATGTGTGTGTGTGTGTGTCACAGAGAGCGTAGTCATTTATTACCTCAGTCAACTCTGCCTTCTCACTACAAGCCCTATAGGCGCAAATTCTGTCAGCCATTCTCTGACTTTCTGTCTCTCCCAGTGACGCTATAATTCAACATTTAAACCCGAGCTGTCTGTTTCTTCTTCCCTCTATCCATGTCTCTCATTGCATCAGCTGCTCTCCTATCTGTCATCCTCTCCACCCCTCTCCATGCCCTTTCTCTATTCAGCTTTCTCATATGCTCTCACCCCTGTCATTCACTATCTTTCCTTCCAGTCAGAATGACCTCTGTCATTCACTATCTTTCTTTCCAGTGGTACCATCTTTTCTCCCGTACTACCTCCCTCTTTACATCTTTTTTTTTTTTGTGTGCGTGTGTGTGTGTCTCTCTCTCTCGTGTCCTCCAGTAAATGCTGATGACAGCATTTCCTATTTTCACACAGTAGAGAGCCCTGAACTTCCCGGAGGAATTGGTGTGGCGATGATACACCAATGAGTAAGCAGGGACAGTGACAAGTGCTGAATGTAAATCTGTTTCGGTGTATAATCCAATAGTTCATTTGTCTTCATACAAACTGACTTAGCTTGGCCTACAGCAGATATGAGCGTCAGTATGGATGTCAATGAGCCAACATTCAAAGTCAGTATGTGGCCATGAGCCCCGTAAAGTGCTTTTTATAAATAGATTATTTAGATTTTTACTTTGAGAAAAAAACAAAACATATAAGATAGAAAAGCGAGGTTGTGTAAATAGAAATTTGACAATTCAAGCCCTAAGATGTGGGTGGAAAACACAAATGAGTAACATCTTCCCCTCCTACAGAAAACTACTTCTAAGATGCCCTTGAGCACGGCATCGAACCTCCATCTGCTCCAAGTGGAGCTGCCCTGTGGCCAACAACGGAAAGCTGTATTCACGAGGCGCTTCCCAGTTGTTAATATGCATAACAGCATGAATGTGAATCAAAGCCTCGCTGAAAGAAACATACAGGCTCAGTCAACATTACCTGAATAAATAAAGGTTAAAATATACATTTTAATTTCCCTCAGCCTGAGGTGGTTTTCTGAATAATCATCTGAATTCTTATATTGTTGGAATTGGCTCTACCTGCGAACGGACCATGATCATAGAAAGTAACACATTTATTTATTTATCAAGAGTGCAAGGTAAGTGGCTGTGTAATTTCAAATAAGTGGCTATTTTCACATGGATCATTACTCATGCAAAAGAGAAGAGATTAGAATTCAATGAGAAAGTGATTTATGGAAACAAACACAAAGCAGTAGAGTGAATCTCAAAGGTAAAGAAAATCTAACATCACTAGCATCAGGTACACATCTGATTGCATCTGCACATACGAGTGAGTGTGTGTGTGTGTGTGTGTGCTGTTTTAAGTAAACGCTTGCCTCATCAAGGGCTTGACAGAACTATTAGCATTTTCTTCCAATTTGTCCCTTCCCACACACACACACACACACACACACACACACACACTGACACGCAGTCACACACACTCTTACATGTTCGCTCCTGCCCTTTCATTGTTTATTAGCAATCCAATCCATTATACAGGTTTGGCCCCGGTGCGGACACCTTACGTCCACCAAGGCTGCATCTAAATGGGAAATATCCCATCAACGCGCTTTCGAAGGTTGCGGTCACGCTCGTCAGGACAAAACCTAACAGTGGAGAGAGAGGTATAGGGAGAAGGAGAATACAAAAAGGTAGTAATTTAAGGAAAAAATGAAGACAGAGATGAAGCGCGACAAAAAGAAGATGAGGAAAAAGACTGAAAAAAAAACAAAACACGGAGAATGAGAATTAGACTGTGAAGAATTGTTAAGACAACAGGAGCAGGGAGAGTAGCAGAGGGATGAAGAGAATGACTGAATGAAAGAAAAACAACACGATAAAGAGGAAAGTGGAAAGAGAACAACGTGAAAAATCACTCTAGACTCCACACACTGCTACTTATAGGACACGCACACACACACACACACACAGCGGACGAAGCATATTCACAAATAGTGCCGCGCGCACAAACCCACACATACGGATGCTTGTGCGCAGTTTATGTAACCGTGTTTGTCTTCCGATTATCATGAACTCATTTAAGACTCTTATGCAACAGCACTTAGATATTCAACATTCAAAATCATTTTTCTCACACAGGATTTGGAAACTGTGGTCTCCCGCATTGCTCAGCCAAATATCTAACAACCCGAGCAGAAAGAAGTCCCTAAACTACTCTGTCTGAAAGAATGAATTGCAAGCGTAAGAACAAGAAATAAGAAATATACTTGAACCCTGAATAGCAATCATAGCGGTGATATTTTATCTTTTCAAAGCAGGAGTCTTAATACCTATGGGGGTATTATTCACATGAAAATGTCAAAACAAGAAATAAAAAAATATATTGTTGGGATCCTGGGGGGTTTATTCTTTTTTTTCATATCTCATTTCAACCAACAACAGATAACCGTCAGTGGGAAATATTTAACGACTCTGGAGTCAAAATGGTGATATGCATTGTTGACTAACAGAAAAAACATGGGTGTAACTCAAGACATTTCTTCAGATTCTGCCACTAATCAGTTCATATGAGGACATACATATTTTATAGTTCAAGTGCAAGTGGGAATTTACACTTCTGGTTTCTTTCTTTACTCACTGAACAATACATGAGTTGAACTCTTCAGTCCCAGGACATCTTTTTTTATACATGCAACTAAAACTATCTTGTTAGTTTCAAATATAGATCCTATTCTATTTCAGAATAACCGAGCCTGGTGAAATGAAGAAATATCATAACGATGATTAAATATTATATGATTACATAATCCAATTAATCAGTGACCTACGTGAGGCTTTTGGTGAAGCTGGCAGCAACTATGAGCTTATAATAGCATCATAACCAATAAATAGCACAGTGCAATAACAAACTTTTAGTCTGAGTAACACTTACTCAACTGAAAACCACATAAATAAACGTATGATTTCATAGGGGCCGATGTGTTCAAAAGCATTAGAACCATTAATAACTTAGAAAAACACAAATCGAGACTGAACTCTTTTCAACCCTTTTCCTCCACTTTAGGAGACTGGAATACAAACATGTGGATCGCTATAACAACATGCAAGAGGAATTAAAACTAGAGCTGCAACGTTAAATTGATGAATCGATCAGTTGCAGACTACTTAATGAATTGCCAACTATTTTGATAATTGTGTAATCGTTTAATTTCTTAAGAATATTTCCAAATTCTCTGATTCAAGCTTCTCAAATATGGATATTTTCTGGTTTCTTTAGTCCTCTATGATAGTAAATATAGTAGTAAATATCTTGGGTTGTTGACTGTTGGTTAAAGATGTCACCTTTGGCTTTGGGAAACAATGACTGAAAGTTTTTAAGCATTTTCTGACATTTTATGGATGAAACAACTCATCAATTAATTGAGGAAATAACCAACATATTAATCTATAATGAAAATAATTGTCTGTTGCAGGCCTAGTCACAAGAATGAATGATAACTTATTTGGCTGATAAGGAATAGGACTGTTGACGTGTTTACTGACAGATAGATCTATCAGTGGCTTCATGTGTTAATCGTCACTTATATAGAGGATGGAATGCTAACGTGCTGCTGGGACTGGTAAGTCTTTATCTGTTGTCTCTAGGTCGTCCTCTTTATTACTCCCTGCAACCAGTGTCTGCACACTGTTGGTTTTAGATATGGCTCAGATAGGGCGTGTTTTCCTTTCTTGAAACATGCCGTTTGGTGCCATTTTTCTTGCACATGATGGAAGACAACTTCCACAGACCGGAAAATTATGCAAGCTTGATGATTCATCATAGTAAACAATACAAATATTGGATTTTGACTAATTTCTTAGTTTCATGCTATTCTCTTGTGGCCTGGCTGAGTGATTTCCTGTTTGTGTCCACATTTAGAAACATCTCACTGCTCCTTAAGATAACTATGACTCAGATTGAGCAAAGAATATTTGACATAGTGCAGTTTTTCTCCTTCCTGCCAATCAGCTTACATGCTGGAGAAGAAATAAAAAAATGTGCCAGCAAATAATCCCTCAAATAGACACGGCTTTACAAACTGAATTATTATCTGCCACATTGTGTTAATGCATTGTTAGCTAATGGTTCATTACAAAATGGGTTGACCTTGAAAAGTTTGTATTTGATCGAAACTCTAAAAAAAACTACAATGATGAATGTCACATATAACAAAATGACAGAGGAAATGTGAGGCAGATAGAGGTCATCCACAAAAGACAACAAACCTGCAAATTGGGCTTTAAAAAAAAAAAGGCACGAAACAAACACAAACAGAATTCCAGCTCATGAAAGACCAGTTACAAGTCAATTCTTTGGAAAGAATGGAAACATAAAAGGATAAATAATAACTGAACAAAAGTAATCTCGCTGTGTTGTTACCCAGCACAATGGGATGACAAACGTTCACTGGTGTACAGCAAAGTGGCTGTAATGCTTTTTATTGTTTGGAGGTGGCTCAGGAAGAAGTGATGCATAGATGGATGTTAATCAAATGCTTTCTAGCTCTCATACGCATAAACGGGCGGAGGCATATGCGCGGCTCTTTGGAGCTCCGTTTGAGATTCTATTTTGCAGCTGTGTGAGATGACTGACAATCGCTGTCAAATTCCACTCCATTACTTGCACGCACACTCAGACATACACACACATATATAGATATATATATTGATTGCTAAAGTCTGCAGCCTGTGGAGTGGAGCAAATGTGAAGTGGGCTAGTGAGGTAGGAGGTATGCGCACATATGGAGACACATACACACACACTGGAGAATGGAGGGGCTGTGCAAGGACAAACATCTATCTCCCGCTGACATAGTCTACATTTGCAGAAAACGCACACACACACACACATCAAACAGATTAAACTAAAGGCGATTCCACCTGCTTGCTGGTGTCTCACTTTATTTGTCACAGGAAAGGAAAGAACAGGACTTATCCTATTAAACTTCCCCAGACTTATCTGTAAGATGATTATTCCATACGGTCAAAGGATTGCTGTAAGAGCACTCTGACTTTTGTGTTTCCTATTTTTGGAGTCGCTTGTAATGTTGGTGATCTAAGACTCGAAGCATAATCTGAGCTTGCATTTATTGTAAGCTGCAGATGGATAAAACCGTCAGCTTAATGTCTGCAATGTAGGAGGAGAGGAGGCAAGAAAATGAGAAAAAAAATTGTAGGAGAGGCAATTGACAGCCAGATCAATGTCAGTGTAAGAAAGAGGGTAATGGAGGAGGCCTTCTTGAACTCAAAACACTTGTGTGATCATTCGCACGCCAAATATCACTCACGCACTACTACACACACAACCATTTAGCCAGAAGGCGAAATGCTCCTACCGCCCAACCGATCCTAGGTTTCATTTTTCCACCTCAAACACCGTTATTGGAGTCATCTCTTCATTTAGACCGTGTTTCTGACACCCTTCCTTGCACCTCTCTGTCTCTCTATCTACCTCCTATCTGTCCATCTACCTTTCTTTGTCTGTATCTGTTGTCTGTCTGTGTTTTGCTGCCTCTGCGATGGAAAACTTTGGTTGCACAAGGTGTGAAATGAGACTGTATTGATCTGTCTGCCTGTATGGATGTGTGTGTGTGTGTTTATGAGCATGTGTGTGAGAGAGAGAGAGAAAGACAGACAGAGAGAGAGTTGCCCTCAATGTCGTCTTCAGGTAAGTTGGTTTTCATCTTATTAGAGTGAAGATGCACTGCACACACACACGCACACACACACACAGACAAAACCACTAAGATAATGGCATCGTTACTAAGTAAGTCTGGAGGCATTAAGTTTTTATCATACCTATGTGGCTCTGCTGATTAGTCCTAATCTTTATCCTCTGTAAAGACGATGAGAAATGGTATCAAAGTGGCACATGAGTAGGAATTTCTCTGATTTATCTCTTTTGAGGCAGTGATACTCTAAACACAGATTACCAGAGCACACATTTACTATCTAGTAGCCAAGGGACTGCAGTTTCCGCTCCAAAGCAGGCCAAAATCTTCTAATAAATTATGGATTAAGTAAATATTAGCCACTTCCCTGAACAGCTGTGCTCCGTTTAGTCACTCAATCCTTCTATTCTTCAAATCGTGATTGTTGCCGTTGTGTTCCTGCAATTTCTGCCTGTTCGGTACGTAACCCTCTAACACCTCTCACAAAACTACCTCAAAACCTTTGTCTCTCGCTGTCATCACTGAACTGTGACAAATCCTTGCACAGTCTACCGGCTTGAATGTCAAAATTTTATATCCATATTTAGCTACTCTGTAACATCCATCCCCCCCTGCAAGACATAATTAAACCTTCAGATTTCAGGCGTAAGAAGATCAGTTGCAGTAGGAAAAAAAAAAAGGGGGGGAAGGAACAACCAGATTGATTTGGAAATGTCTGCTAAAACAGAACATCTTGAGAACATCTGCATACACTGAGTACATTTATATATATATTTTTTGTGATTATTGTTGTCTAGAATTTGCCATTTTACTGTCAAGTACATTCTTAATAGCTACCTGGCAATGATTTTGTAAATTGTTTCTTTTGTTTCCCTCTTCCTTCCTTTCTCCCTCCCCTTCATACACCCTCTCATTATTTTTCTACAATTTAATCATTCCCCTGCTTGATCCATCTAGCCTCCACCAACTCTCTCACCCTACTTATCCCTTATCCTTCACTTCCTCTACTTTCTCCACCCTCCCTTCATCTCCCCGTCCACTCTTCAGCTCCCTCCTTCCATCATCTTCATCTCCCCTCCTTCTATCCCCCTCTCCATCCATTCCTCCCTCTCTTCGTTCCTCCAACGCCTCCCACCCCTCCCCTTCCTTTGTAAGATAATACATTTGCAGCCTGAGTGATCTATTGATTCCCCGAACCCGAGCGCCCTTCAGAAAGGTAATTTTTTAAGGAGGAAAGAAGATTAAACAGAAACGCAGCACATTTCAAGGTGAAAGGGGCTCTCCCGGCTTTACTCCTCGATGGAAACATATCAGCTTTTTAAAGAGAGGGATGTGTGATGAGCAAAAACACAAAGGGCTCCATATATAGTACATTTCCTCAAATGTATTCTCAACTCTCTACAACCCATGTGTTTGTTTTCCTATTTCTACTGTATCCGTGAAGGGTGTGAAATAAGGAATGGAAGCCAACCAGTGTGTCTGTTGGATGAAACTGCCAAAACCTTGTCTTTTCAGATTGGGACACACTCCATTTTGGAATTGTCGCAACGAACCGGTTCATGAAAAGTTACTTGCAAAGCTTATGTACAAAACTTAACCATGCAAAGCAACCTGTATAGGGTAGTGTGAAAGAACAAGGGTTTATGATACTTGATCCATGTTCCTGATGTGTCCTTCCAAATCACCTAGATGATCTGATCTGCTGTTGCTGCGATAAGCTGCAGTTATTGATTGCAAGTGGTTCCTCTGTGAGGTGAGACCACAGAGACACTTGGGAGACTGCTACTGAAAACCACTTCATTAACAAACATTATACTGTCTGAAAAATCTAGCTTAAATGTCTAAAAATAAGCAAATATCAATCTCATAAAAAAAGGATGATGTGTTTCTGGTTATTTCTTGCAATATAAAGATTAGTGTTCAACTCTCAGCTGACCACTGATGATTGCTTAAAACCTTTAAGTCCCTGCTGCTAAGTGCATGTCATCATGATAACCCAACTTTGATGTAAAAGGGGATAGGCTGTTTACTGTAATGGATTACATGTCTCAAACAGGTTTTTGAGTCTCTGAATTTTCAAATAAAATTCATGAAAACTAGTGGCTGTAAGAGATGGTTCTGAAAATCGCTTTGGTAAATTGGCTGCCAGTAAATCATCTGTAGTTAATGAGCTAAAACATTTAAGTCCGCTGTTAAGGTCCTTTTAGGCTATTTATCCACATTTTGGAGATTATTGGAGTACCACTTAAACCCTGCTTTGACTTTGGATTCTCATTTTGTTGCAAAAGTAATGACCACAGATATGGTCGGGGTTAAAGTCACAGATTTCATACTTTATTACAACTTAGCTGATGCTCCCTTTCCCTTAAAAGGATTATTTAAAATTCAGATTTTGTTCTGTTTTCAGCCACCAGAAGGTCACAGAGGAATGGTCTGGCAGCTGTTCACTTGAGAGGAAACAGAGTTGCCTTGCCACTGTACTTTTCTGATAGGACAGATTTATGTTAGGACCTTATGATGGACTGCACAGGAGAGTCATTTAAGGAGAAAACTCCATGTAAGCAGCAGCAACAGTTTTCACTTAAAGTTTCCACCATCCTTCCCATTTCTGACATGACCGTATGATCCGCTGAGTTTGTCCTCTGACCAGCGGATGTCGAGTGTGTGACAGCCCATCATCACACTGCCATCGCTTTGTGTCCTCTCAGGAAAAATGTCTCAGAGAGGTCTGTCTAACAATCAGCCAGTGGGCTGATATAAATGATTTGTTTTAAATGGGATGGCCCCAAGGGGACAAAGAAAGCCATTCCAGTGGAAGCAAGAGACTCAATGACCGGAGACTAATGCAGGTTATCATCAATGATAATTAGCCATCATGTTGCTTTTATGTAATGGCTCGGATGGATGACGAGGCACTATTCTGCACCATCAACGGGGGATTCATTTTATTTATTTAATTATTCATTTGTTTATTTAATTATCAGAGGAAGAGAAGGAAAGTGGGAAAGGAGGGAAAATAAAAAGAAAGTAGATCTTAAAGCAAGAGCACAATTAATGAAATTGGAGAAGAGATAACATCTAAAAGATAAGTTAGGAGACCAAAAGAGAAATAGACGCAAGAGATGGGGGAATAAAGTAGCATTTACATCAATAGATCTAATACCACTGAGAGCCCTAAGTCATCCCCTCCATTCTTGCTCTGTCTATTTTTCTCTCTCTGCCTCTTTTCACCTCTCTCTTGGGGAGGGGGATAAGTCTTTATGAAAACAAATGGGTCTTTGTGAAAATAACGCACTTAGCTGTAATCGCAGGCAATCAGAGAAGCTCTGATGTTTTCTGTCAAGGTCCCGATAGTGACCATCTCGGCTGACTGTCTTTCTGCTCTCTGTTTAGCTCGGCTTGGCTAAAATTTCAAGTCTTCTCTTTTCCCTTTTTCTCTTCATTTTCCTCACTTTGACTCACCCTCATTCATCTCTACTACTACCCCTTCATTGTATCTCCTTTGGCATATCATAAACAAATTGCATGTTACATTTTCTGTTTTTATATGTATGTTTATCCCATTTGTCTTCATTGCCGTTTTGTTGCCTTCTATAATCCTTTTCCTGCATCGCCACCCTAGGAAATAACCTCTCTGTGACGGATATAACTGATAAGCTGCTTCATAAAGGTGGCATAATGGATGTCATAGCTCACTGATATTGTTGCTACACGTCACTTCAGCCATATGTTCAAATCTACCCGGTGAATCGAGCCATTTTACCATGCATGTGTTGTGTTTATGGAGGAAAAAAAGCATTATGCAGGGTAAAAGAGCAAATGAGAAAATAGATATGACATTTATAAGTCTGACAGAAAGTCGCACATAGAGACAGAAAATAGAACGGTTAAACAGTTGGTTCGCCCTAATTACAGAAACATAAAAAAAAAAAAAAAACATATCTCAATGGCTGTGCAGATATTCTAGTTTTATGTTATGTTCATGCCCAGGTTCTCAGATGTCTGAGGTTTATGCCTCCACACCAAAACAATGGAGGAGATTGGAATTTCGCTTGTGTTTTTCCAGAAACAATGTTCCGGTTATGTTGGATAAGCCACAGACACCACTGTTTAAAAAAAAAAAAAAAAGTTGTCATTCAAGAAACCCAACATGAAAATGGAATAGAATATGAAGCAGAAAGCAGAAAGACAGAAATACAATAAGTGAGCGGACAGGTAGATTGATATACAGAAGCAGAAACAGGTGCAGGAACATTAAAGATAAACAGTGGAAATGTGAGAAATATAGACAGAAAAAAAGAGTAAGGTAGGAAAAGTTGACAAACAGCAGAGAGAAAAAGCACATATCGAAAAGAGACAATGTCAAAACAGCAATACGGCTGATGGTGGAGCATATGCATTTAGCAGATGGCTGATAATAATTAGCTACAGGATGAGATCCACAGTGCACCACTGGGTTGGGCTAATTCACAATATGCTAGATTGAATGCACATATTCACTTCCGCAAGGTCAATTAGCTTCCGCACGCCTCGTGCAGTAGCATAGCTCTATACGAAACCGCACAGAAACAATAACATATGAAATGTTAAATGAAATATAGTATAAACATTTATTTATCATAATATAAATGTATATTTTGTTAGAGCGATTGGCCAACCACCACTTCCAAAGCATGTAGCTTTTGAAGCAATGCTGTCGTTATGATTCAGGATTCGGTTCTCACTGTTAACAGCCACTACTGCTGCTTGTTCCACGTTACTCAGTCAGAGGTGGATGCTCCTTTTTCGATTGACAATATTACTCTGGGTCAAAGTGACAAGTTCAATCTTTTCAGGGTGAGTAGAACTCCTCACCTTAACAGCTTCCATCTCAGGCTTCAACTTTTAGGCAGAACAAAGTGGAGAAATGGGCTGATGTGGTTTTCATTGAGCATGAAGATGGGTCAGTGATAGTTTCATTTTGCACCGCCCATCTACCTTAGAGAGAGAATTTCCAATCAGAAGCACTAGTTTACTCTTACTTTTCTCCTCTATTCCTCCATTACACCCTCACTTTGCAATTCAGGAGGCATCGCCTTCCTGGATTGCGACTACCCACATGGAAGCCAATCAGCATCCTCTTTATTAATCCAATCAGTTGCTTCTGTCTCATTCTGCCTGCAGCTTCTTGCGCTGATGCCAACATCTAACTCCCTACTACCACCACTGCCAGCATGAAAACTCTATCCGGAATCCTTGGCATAATGGCCAAACTGGGCGATATGTTACTGAGCAATTATAGAGTTCATCCAAATAATCCAACATTGATTCCAGATGGACTAAAAGCCTGATCTACCATATGTCTTATCAGCAATGATTTTAATCCAATAATTAGGCAGTAATCTAAACATCTTTAATAGCAGCATGTTCCATCCATTCATCTATACCATCCATCCAATTTAGAGCTCCTAGATTGAGTCATTTGTAGTCATTGTTAGTTTGATTTTATAATATTTGAGTCAAATTAGCAGACCATTATTCAAAACTCATAATTCAAAGAACTATTCAGCAGGTAATTTGACATAGTTTAAATAGCAAATTTAATATAGTCGAGTGGTCGAAATTGCAGTTGACACATGGTTACCTTAAGTTTAGCAGATGGCCATTCTTGCATGTTATCTCTAATAAAACAGAAGTGACTAAAAAATATTGTTTAAATAATTTAATTAGTGCATTAAATTGATTCATATCTGAGCAATAAAGCCCTAATCTCTCATGAGACCTCTCTCCACGGATAGGTTGCTAACTGCCGATTTACTTCTTTTTGAATTGGCAGGAGTAACAAAGTTCACAGCATTGCTCGGGGAGATAAATTGGTATCCAGTGTGGTTAGAGATAGAAGGGTATTAACAAGGCTTGCTGAGAAGGATGCAGAGGAAGAGATGGCGAGACAGAGACACAGAAGAAAGAAATGTGGGCGATAAAGACAGGATAAAAGATAGGGAGAGAGGTGGATGTAGAGAATGAGTTTGCATAGATTGAAATGCAGAGTGGAAATACAATATATTGCCATATTGCAATACTTGGGAATCAGAGGACAAATATGGCTTGACTGACAGAAAATAGGAGAGGGATGTGATGCTCGGGGAGATAGCCATTTCTTTGGCCCCTACTCATATTCCTCCACCTCTTTCTCCTCCTCCTCCTTCACGGTAAGTGATAGGAGTTAGTCCCAAATCCCTGAGCCTGCAGGCCGACGGGTGGATTAGCGCCCCTGCTCTTCCGTTATTCTCTCTGCTTGATTCTACTGTGGTTTTACACCCGAGGCAGGAGGCAAGGAGCAAGGAAGCTGATTTCATGGCAGCTTCTGTCGGATTAGACAGGAAGACTGGAAAGGGGTGCCAAGAAAGGTGGGGACACCTTTCACCCTTTCCCTCTTACTGTCCCCGGTGTTTAGGCTCTCCGTGTCTGTGGGCTTGTGTCTCTTGTTGTTGTCTGTACAGTACGTGTTTGTTCCGCCCTTTTTGTCTCAGTTGAATGCGAATATCTCTGTGGATCCCTCTCATGATTTCTCCTCCTCTCTTTCCTGTATTCGCACACTTTTTTTTTTCTTCACTTTTTGACTCTCTGCCACCAACGAGTTCCAACTCTAGGGAGCTCACATTTTCAAGAATTCAGGAATATTGAAGAATAAAATCAGCTCCTTTTAACATCATTATTTTTTTTATTTATATTACTAAGCAAATTCGGAATATGTTTCAGCCATACATGAAGTCAAATTTTATCTTTTAAATTTCAGCACAAAATGAATCACACTGACTTTCTCTCTACAGTCTTTGAGTGTTGGGATAACAGAAGGATCTTCAGATGCTTCAGTGGATGAGACCATTTGAAGCTTTATATTTCTAGTGATCACACACAGTCTCACAGACATTTATTCGCTCCCCCTACATACCCTTTATGAATCAGAGGAGTCTTGCCTGAGACCTTGTAAGCTGAAAATCTCCCTTGGCAGGGCTGGATTTCACATTTGGCTGACTTGTACATGTTTAACTTCCCACATGAGAGAATTTGGTTTGAAATATGGTTGTCTACATTTACTGGGAGCACAAAGAAGAGTAAAAAGGTAGAGACATTTAAAACAAAAGATATGTGATGCTGTGATATTGTGATATGTCAAATGTATGGTCCATAAATATGGAAGGCCATGTTTAACTGTGGATTTAGTCCCTGGATATTTTGGATGTTTTTATTCTTATGTGCTTTCAAACATAGGGATGCGTCACTTTTTTTCAATTGATATAATTTTCAAGAGAAACAATGTGGGAGGGGACTCAACTGTCAAACATTTGCCTTGTGTTGTGTCCACATTTTAGCAACCAGGGATATTTTTTACAAGATTTACAGTAAATATGCACTTAAAAATTGTAATTTCTCTTATATAAACTTAATGTGTTTGAACCAATGCAACAAAAACCCCTTTACAGTTTTGACACTTGTACATCTCCAAACAACAATTAACTACTGTTGGAAAATAAGGAGAACACTGTACCCACAATGTAGAGGTTATTTTTGTATGACCATCTTGTCTCTTCCCATTTCAGTCCGTAATTGTAAATCTTTTATCTGTCTGGAAATGTGTGAGTGTTGATTAACCTGGTCACATTCTTTGTGCGCCTGTTGTTCTTCCAGGATTAGATTCTGATTTTCATCTTTAAATTTTCAAAATACAATGGAGGTCCAAAAAGCAAATAAGCCACCAGTGAGCTAAGTGTTCTACGATAATGTCCAGGAGTATTATTTAATTCAACTGCAGAGAGAATCACGCCTATATTGGAAACAGGTTTGTAGTAGAGTTCTTTACTTTCTTAATCTTCTGAGTTATATTAGAAGGAAACCTCCAAGTTTGCTGATCTGCAACCATTTTGATTTGCTGTTGATGTTGTTTACTTTTGCATTTACCTGTTGTCTTGATACATTCAGGATAATGCACATTTCACAGCTCCAATGCCATCAGAGCATCATAGTAATGCCATACATCCACTCTGTTGCTCTGAGTTTCTCTTTTTAACAAAAACAAAAATACATATATTTTCACTGACTTATTCATTCCAATCTACTTTGCCATTTTTTTTATCGCTCTGAAGCTAAAGTCAATGAAAACTCAACAACTCCTGCACAGGTGTATTCAAACAACTCATAGGGCATAATCCCTCATTTCCCTGATGTTTCCCTAATGTGAAACATCTGCAGTATGTATTAAGTGTCAGCAATAATAACTTAACAGTGGTCGAAAAAACTGGAAAGTAGAGGTGCTTGGAATTAATTTGTGATTGAAAACATTGTCTCTGTTAAAAAGAGGCTCAGTACTGAAGTAGCTAGTTAGGTTTCTGTTTCAAATGATTTGGAGCTGTACGAGCCCTGCTGCACTCTGAGCTCCCATACTGTAAGGTCTGCCTGCTCCTACACAAATCAAATCAACTTTTTTTCCCCCCAAAACATAACTCAGCTACCTACATTTTATATTATATGACCATAGAACACGCAGGAACTCAATTCCAATGTAGTTTCAGCATGACTGAAACAATTTAACCTCTTTGTCACATTCACAGCTGAAAATGTGCAAGGCTTGAAACAGCTTTCCCTTGTTGATAAACACACACTTGTGTTTGGTTATGTTTTGCCATGATTTATTGCACATGCTCCATAAACAGGCAATCTAATGACTGCAAAATATTACAAACACTGTCAGAATTGTGTAAGGCCCAGCTCTCAAGCAGACATGGGGGCATACACACACCCACACACAAATGTAAACGCATATATATATATACATATATATATATATATATATATATATATATATACTAGCTACTCCAAGACACACACATCCATATCATGATCCAAAGTCAATGATGCTGTGCTGCCGGCAGAAGACACAAAAAAAATGGTAGAAAGAAAAAAAAAATCAATATATGAAACACAATGCAGCAAATACTGTATTTATCATGCACACATATCTCTGACAGGCTATTCCACATCACCCAAGAACATTGACTAAAACATTTGCTTGTGTGTCATTGGGACATGGAGTATCAGTACGTCAATATAGGCCATTAACATTACATGCTTCTACGGGGAGATGACTGGGGTTACATGAGGTCACTGTCTGCCCTATAATGGAGCAGTCATTTGAGGGTCAGCATGCATACTGCCTGAATGAAGTTATGGCTATGACTAATGACACTGAGGTTGAAAATGATCTGTTTTGGCCTTAGCATAGGTGTCAGGGTCAGTCTGCTGCCTAGGTACAGTGTCGCTACAGCATAGGTACGATGAGGTCGGATCGATGCTGACAGCAATTCATGGATTCAAAGATTTACTGTTAAGCCTTTCAGGGATGCTGAAGGTCTAATTTAACCAAACATTTATGGTGGCCACACAGTGACCTCCAAGACATACTACTTTCAGCAAGTTAATGGCCAAGAAAGGCTTTTCAGTGAGTGTTCATTCTGACCATGAAACAGGGAAGCTAATTCCTCTGTTAGGAAACCTTTAAAGCTACAATATGGACCTTCTTACTGTGGCTTGAATCAGGCAGCTGAGATTCTGTGTTACTAGTGAAATTGTGAAGATAACTGAGATTATTCCATTCGTGGTTGTTTTTTCAGATTTTTCAGGCAGCCGCTGGTTTCTGGAATAAAAATCATCTTGAAGAGCCTTCAAACTGGCTTGAGCTATTGTAGGTAACCCATCATAGTAGCTCATAGTAAGCTTTTGTCAAAGTATTGTTGTAGTTGTGTAGTAATGCAGTTCACAGTGGGGATTGTTTAAGAATAGTTCCATGTTGCTGCAGGCAAAAGCTTGTGAGAGATAGGAAAAAGCGTTCAAATTATTTAGTTCTGAGTTGGGAACATCCCATAATGTTACTCATCTTGATGAACTGTCTTCCTTTGTACATGCAGCCTTAGGCTAACATAGCAAACGTCCATAAATCCATAACAGGCACCGAAGACGTAAAAATCTGGAGTAAATCATTAATGCTGCTGTTGAACATGTTTTAAAGTGGGTCTTGTCTTCCATAATTAGCTTGAGAGTTCTTAGCTTATAGCTTCCTTTAAATGTTGTTGTTGTTGTTTGTGGCGGTATGACTTTTCTGTGTGTTGTGCCCACGAGCTCCACCTTAAAAATACTCATCTTGATTTTGCTGCTGCAAACAAAATTTCCCCCCAAATCCCAAAATGTCCTCTCGGGTGGTTGAAAAGCTGAGCTTCAAAACATCACTGTTGAGATGGTTTGAGATTCTGAGAAACGGGAGCACAGCTGCTGTAACAAAATCAGAGCTTGTAACTTTAAAAGCCACAATTAGCTCGCTGCTAGTCATGCGCATACATCATGCAACAGCGCCTCACTGTCTTTCTTCAAGTATCAGTATAACAGAAATATGCTTAAGTGTTAATATTCACACAGAGGATGGATCACATGTGGGTGTCACTGTGGGTGTGGGTGTGCGCACAAAGTTGTGCATCCCAAAAGCATTACACAGTCAGTTCTCTAACATTTACCAACCAGAGACAGACACATACATTTTCAACGAGATCGTATTATTTCCCAAGGCGTCTGTGATGTGTGAAAGTTTGTGTGTGTGTGTGTGTGTGTGTGTGTGTGTCCATGAGAGCTGAGGTAAGAGGCTCCTGTGCTGTGGAGTGAGACGGAGGGCATTAGTCAGATTTGACCAACAAAGAGACTGTGAGCACACAGCCAGGGGATTAGACCGACACCACAGACTTTCATTAGTCTACGGAGAGGAAGAGGAAAAGAAAGAGCAACAGAAAGGTGGAGGAAGAGAGACACTGGATTACAAAGATAGTGGGGGACTTTCATTAGTCGAGGGAAGGGGAGCAATGTAAAGATGGAGGATGAGCGCTGAGATACAGAGAAATGAAGCGAGGGAGACACCGAGAACACTCCACTACTGGATTAGGCCAATACCAGAGGCTTTCATTAAATTGGGGGGGGGAGAGGGAGATGGATGGATGGAGAGGGAAAATAAGAGAGTCAGGGAGTTAGGGATGCGGGAAAAAGAGTGGGGAAATAATAAATAAATATGCATGAATGGGAGCAAGAAGAGATATGAGGGAGGTAGAGAGGAAGTGAAAGAGGTGTAGAAGAGGTGAAGTAAAACGGGACAAAAAGGAGGACTGGGCAGTGTGGAGACAACATGTGGTAAAAGACGAACACAGGAGAAGTGAAGAAGAAATGAGAGAGAGGTGACAGACAGAAAACAGAAATAATCAGAGTGGAAAGCCAGGGCCACAAAGAGGAAGGGAAATAGAAAGGGAGAGAAGACAGGCAGAAAGTTGAAGGGGTTGGTAGAAAGCGAGGGGGGGTGCGGGGGGGTCAGTGGTGTAGAACACAACAAGTAGTGAGGATTAACCCCTCCACTGCACCCCCAACACACACCACACACACACAGACACACTCGGGGCCTGGGAAGAACGCTGCTGTGCCAAACTAATTAGCTACTAACTCAACTACAGCTCACACAGATGAACTGCAGCATTTACAATGGAGACATGGGCCAGGTCTCAGGGGTATGTACTGTATGTGTTTGTGTGTGTGTGGGTGTGTGTGTGTGTGTGTGTGTCTGTATCTGTGCAAATCCATATTATCATGTTTTTATGGCTGTGACTGTGTGTGCTTGTGTTTGTGTACATGTGTGCTTACACTTCCATAAGAAGAAGACTACGGCGTTTAATTAGTCTCAAAACCCATGCACATATAAACCAGGGGTGTGCATGTGATATGAGTGCACAGAACAGTGTCCACGAGCAGAAAAGCTCCTCGCACTGTGACAAGTGTGAGCTTGACCCTCCCTACACACCCGTAATTGTTCAACTCTTTCTTGCTCTTCAAGTTGACTTTTGAGACTTTGGAGGCGGGGATGGAATAAACAGTCCGCTCCTTTGATTGGTCATTTAGAATACTGACCATGACCTTTGATTGGCTGATCACTTACACAGTTGAAGACAGGCAGTTGCCTGAGAGAACAAAGGGAAACATAAATAATGATGTTTAGTAGCCGATTCTCCGTTTTCTTTTTACCATGTACACTTGTGAAAAAGAGTTAGACATCATAGCAAAAGCCTTAATGCTGTTTAAACCCACTTTCAGTTTTTTAAACCTTTATTTTGCTTGTGAAAACAGAAAAAAGGGTTTTTTTTACTGATATTTCTCCATCCAGAATACATAAGACTAGGTCCAGATCAAAAACCAACTTGTCAAATCTGGACTACATTACCAAGGAGACTCCAGAGACTCATTAAAACACAGTTTCAGATTTGTGAAACCTTTGTTCTATTTGTGGAAACTGAAAAAGGGTTATTTCACTGCTTTTTTCCAATCCAGAGCACATTAGACAGATTAGAAAAAAATTACTCTATAAAGATTATGTGTGACTGTATTTCAAAAGGTAAGAATAATTGTTCTACCTTTGTTTTTAAGTGAGAAAGAGGAGCTCTGTGTGGCCATTACCAACAAAATGGAGAGGAATGGAATTGTGGAACTGTGCTGTGAATTTCTAGCCACAAGATTAGTGAAATTGCCCTTTTTGTGTTTTAACAAATAGAATAAAGGTTTCACAAATCTAAAGCTGTGTTTCAATAACACTCTGTAGTCTCCTTGGTAATCTAGTCCAGATTTGACAAGTTGGTTTTTGATTTAGACCTGACTTAATGTGTTCTGGATAGAGAAATACCAGTGAAATTGCCCTTTTTTGTGTTTTTATAAGCAAAATAAAGGTTTCACAGATCTGGAAGTAGGTTTAAACAGCATTAAGGCTTTTGCTATTATGTCTTAACACTTTTTCATAAGTGTACATGGTAAAAAAATGCTAAATATCATTATTTATGTTTCCCTTTGTTCTCTCAGGCAACTGCCTGTCTTCAACTGTGTCAGTGATCAAACCAAACAGCCAATCAAGCGAAAAAGAACAAATCGTCACTTTCAGAAAGCTGGAACCATCTCGCGACTATGAAAATTGTTGCTGTTGATCGACTAACTAACAGCGATAAATACATTTTTAGCTACTTCAAATACGTCTGGTCTTTTGCGTTATACGATGGGGGTATCCTAGTGTTATATGCCATTTCGTTGGCTTCAGCTCAATAATTTTACAACTGCAGGGTCAATAATTTTCTATGTGTTCATTTTTGACTGCACTTAAAAATGTAGAGAAATATAAAGAAATCACAAGGTATAATGACAGCAGAGCTACATTCAGACTGTAGCTGTGTGTCCAACAGCAGAACAACATTTAGTTTCCTTACTTTTCAGACATTTATTATAGTTCCCCAACATTTAACTATCCAATCTATTTTCAATTATTTTTCTGACAGACCACATCTGCGTTTGATCTCTGCCACTTCCAGATCCCTGGAAATCTCAAGCCACAATCTGTCAATATGATCTTCTTGAAAGTGTCATTTTTATGAAGAAAAATCATTTCCTTCTTTCTTTCAGATGACTTAATGGATGTTCCACTTCTTTGACTGAAATATAACATTTACTATGAAATAAATATTATCTTTGGAGACATTTATCTCCCATAAGTCAAGAGCATGGGAATTTATTTGCTCCCTGCATGTCTATATATTTATTTGAAGTCTTTCCGGATCTTGCATCACTGTCTAACACATACCAAAATTCTCTTACAACTTCACTGTAATGGCCAAAGTGTGGGAATCTCTGTGGTCAACTCAACATGAAAAGGGTTTGCCTTCGAAGAATTTATCTGACTGGCTTTGCGTCGCATTTGGAGAATGCAACAGAGAAATAACCCCATTTTAATTTAACTCAGTAGGGAGCGACAGTCACCCACTGACAAGTCACAACATTTCAAACTTCAAAGGAAAGAAATGTCACTCTTTACTACCGCCTCTTGTCTGAGTTGCACTGACAAAAATGTTGGTGTATTTTTTCTACATTTTTCAGGTACGTTGTGAATGAAATGCCAGTTTAATACTGGGACTGCATGATGTGTTTCTCTTTTAGTGACACTTCAAACTACTTTTTTGTAAAGCCTTGCTCTTATTACTTTTATATATAATCTTTTTCTGATAAACACGGTTTGCTTGTGGTTTGTTTAGACTGACATATGTTGACCTAGCATGCAGAAGATATTGTGTTTTGTTCATGAACACCAGAAGAAGTCTTGGTTGTTGATTTTAGTGAATTCACATAATCTTTCTTTGTATGTTTTTCTCCTTAAGTCTCTCTGTTTCTGTTTCTGGCTGTATTTATAGATTGAAGCTTCAGAAAACCTTTGATGTTGTTGGTTTGATATTGTCCTTATTACCACCATAGGTGTGGAGTAAAACATCAAGACATAGCATTATTAAATCAGGTTTTAACTACACACTATAGTTCTTAATACATGTGCATACATACACACAAAGCTAAACTGTGAAAATGTCTAGTAACTGACAGTAAGTCAAAAAGAGACATTCACCAAACTTTAGATTTTGTTAATGCTGTTAATGTTATGATTACTTACCCTAACCCTAACAACCGCAAAAGAGAAACCTCTCAAATAATTTCAATTATAAATAAAAAAGACAATAGCTGTTGACTATATTGTTCTGCATATACTGTACGTCATGACCAGTCAGACCTGACATTGTGATCCATCCTCGGAGGCATCAAGTTGAATGACCTTCACAACAAGTCATGTGATCCAGAGTAGAACTCATCCTGACAATCATCCATGCATGTCTTGCATGGATGATGCTGCACTGAGCTAACAGCCCAACAGTATCAGTGCCAGAGCAGATGTTGTCTTCTGTGGTCTGCCATCAAAGAAAATCATCCTCGTTTGTCACTGTTTACTTCCTTTTGAATTATCTTTTTATGTAACTGATAGGTGGCACAATCTTTAACTTTAATTAATATGATACATTTCATGAACATAAATAGGAAGAAAAAACATGTTTACCAGGTTCTCTGGTAGTTTACTGTTCAAAACTTTGAAGATATGGGAGCCCTACGGTTCATTTGGAGACTGGTATCATTAAGTTTCATTTGCTTTTAAATGAATGTAAGTGTAAATCAGAAAAAAAAACAGCAAAGAACAAATATTATACTGAATTCAAAGCCAATTTTCAGAAGATCAGAAAATACGATGACAATGAAACACTTTGCTTGGTGATGTTTTTAATTACCATAAATCAGTGAAAATGTGATTTTAATTTTGAACTTGTTTTGTTTTTCATTGTTTGGAATGAGCTTAGAGTTTTGTGGCACATTTTTCATCTTCTGAGCATGTTCTGCCAGGATAATGTAACACTACTACTGTTCAGCTGATGCTTTGAATGCACCACCAGATGTTGTCTTTGTCATAATGTGTTTTTAATCACCATTCCTGAAGTCAGATGCCAGCAGGCAGTTTCCAATCCGATTTGCATCACTTGTTTCCCCTCATCTCTCCTTAACAGCTGAGAGGGCTGAGGGCATCAATCACTCTTAACTAGCCACACTGTCAAACATTTCATATACAAACTTCTGGGATTCGACAGACACTTCCGTGCAACAAGACCAAGTGGCACTTCACGTTCCCAGGATCTGATCCCCATGTTTTATACATGGCAAAATCACTTCTTTGTCAAAATATAAAGAGAGATAAGACATTGGACACAAGGTCCATACTCAATATATGGTCACCGCCAATATACAGGTCTTCAGGGGTCCAAAATGTTGGACCTGATCCAAAACTGACCTGTGAAAAACCTACCTGAACCTGATGTTCATAAACTCATTTTCAAAAAAAGAAAGACCCAACCTGAGAGGGGCCCAAGCTTAGCCAGACCCAACCCGAATAGACCCAAGCACAATAGACCCGATCCAAAATGCGGGCAACCCAAACAAAGAGTGAATACAATCACCGGCAATAGCATGATGCACTATCATTTAATTTGATTAATTAACAAGCAGCTGTGGTGGGAAAGAGCAGAAATATAAGAATAATAAGAATAATTCCCTAAGAACAAATGTAAAGTCATATTCTAAAATAATCTGTTTATAAACTTCAAAGCTACAAATTTATATAAATAACTGAAAGTCCTCCTCCGCCTCCTTAACTTATTTAATATCTGTGCATCAAATTTCAAAAATCCAAAATTTATTCAACAGCATAAATCTTGTAAACTAGGCCTTTTGATTTTTCTAAGACCATGTCCACACTAAGCTGACTAAATTCATAAACGCCTCTTTTTCTCTCCATTCCATCCAGACTACAACAGTGTTTTCCTCACCCGAAAACTGAGCTATTCCAAAACAGCCTACAGAGTGTGTAAATCTGAAAACGCTGGCTTGGTGTTGTAGTGTGGACGGGGAGAATAGAGCTTTGTACAAGCGCTGTCATATCGGTGACAAAGAAGATGGTGGTAGGAGAGCGGCATTTCATTGGAAGATGACGAAGAAGAAATACTGCGACAACAACAGCAATGGTGGATGGCTTCACGCAAGTGTTGTTCTTTTTATTGTCTACCTTAACAACTTGCTTAGAGTCAAACTTAGCTATCTACCGCCTTTCTCTCTTACTCATTTTGCAGAAACGAGCTGAAACTTCTGCTGTTAACACGTCATTTATGCATGAAAACAGCTTTTTAGAATTTAGCCAGCTTCATGCACACATAGTCTAAAATCAGTTTGGCTTCAGTCGACTATTTGCATAAAACAGGAGCAAGCAGCTGATGTGCCAGTTCTTTTTACCTGCTTGTTGTTCTTTTCCTTCAACTTGTCCCACATGTTGACAAAGAACACCATTTTTCTCTTCACTTGACAGTTCACATTCTCCTCTTGCCTTAAACCACACCATTTTTCTAGCGCAGATCCACTCAGGTATTGGACATATTGACATACAGACTGAACACCCACTGCAGTAAAAGGAGACCCTACCTGACCCGAGTAGACCGAGTAGAATTTGGAGCCGGGTCTCAGTACTGTGGACCCGTGAAGACCTTAATGCAAGTGAGATGAATAGTACACACTTAAACATACAATCAGTTCACACACATTTTTTCATTAAGTGTTATGCAGTACAGCTAGGTGTGCATTTAAGTATGTTTGCACACTCTTGTGTTGCATTTTGTTGTCTAACAGTCTCTTACAATAGAAAATACGTCTATTTTTTTCCCCTTTTTTTCCCCTTTTCATCTTTCAAATGTGTCTATACTACTTCAAAGACATGCTATGGTGCTTCAGTCACAAAGAGCTTGATTCATCAGACCCCTAAAGGAGTGCTCAGAAACAATTGCAGGATAGAAGAAAAGAAAGATCCCTTCACTAAAGTGTATGATCTTTTGGATAGCTGTCTTCTTAAAGGCACACATAGTAAACTACTTTTTTTGTTTCATAGTCTAGTGAGAAAGGTAGATGTTGAAATTTGATAAACATACAGGAGAAATCCAAGAGAAATAAGACCACTGTGACAGTCCTACATGTATCAGCAACCTTCCAGGAAATCAAAATGCCTCACACATACGACCTTAATGAACAAACCTATGATGTAGGTACCTTGACTCGTGAATAGGCAAAGAATGAAGTACTGTATGCATCCACTCTCTTCTCCTGCTCTAAGGTCACATCCTCTGCTCAACACCCGTTCAATATTCTAGCTTAAAACCATTCACTGCAGTCTCTCATTTTCTTTCCTCACATCAATAACACTGACTGAAAAGATTACAGCCAAACTAAACCTGCTTGTTTTATGCGTTTCACTCACAAGGATCCTGATTTTGTTACATTAAAAACAAGATAATCTCTCCAACTATGTCTTCCAAAGACTTTAGAACTATATTCTGAGGTTGTTGTTTTTTTAAGCATAAACTTTTCTGAATCCATCAAGATGATTTCCTTAACCTTGATCAGACAGTAGATTAAACATGGCAACTATTATTCATCTAGACCTATTAATTTCGAAGACATTCATGTCTCTTCTGCAAATGTAATAAAATAGCTTGGAACTATTCAATTGGTTGCAAATGAAATCTCACCTTGAACATGACAAATTAAGTTTTTTGGCTATCCGTTCTAGAGTGAAGTGGAATTTTAATTTAAGCATCATCTCTCATTTTACAACTAATTTCTCACTGAACATAACGTATTACACAAACTGAAAGTTGCTATAGTGAACTGTTAGCAGGTTTCCCCTTCTGTTACTTGTGAAGTGACACTAATTAGGGTTCAAGGAAGCTTATGTTTTTGCACGAAAATTTCCAATAACGTTAAACGTCGACATGTGATCGCTGGCAGTGAGACTACTAAGAAAATCCTACATGTGTCACTTCAGAGGGGTACCGTCATCTATGTGTAGGTGATAGGTCTTTTTTTAGTGAAGGAGAGTCCTTAGGAAACACTTAAAGCCCTAAGCGGTGCTCTTTAAAACACGTCATCTTCCGAGAAGGCTCATTTCACTGTGACAAAATCCCTCCCTCCCTCTCTCCGTCTCTCTCTCTTCGTGTCCTCTCATCTCAGCGTCGGCTTGAAAGGTTGAAACGTGATATCTGTAGCACCTTGTGTATGCATCCCCACCATCCACCCTCATTTACCCCTTTTCCTCTCCTCTCCCATCTTCATCCCATCCCTTCTTTCTGTCTGTCTCACTTCATTTTCATACATTTATATCAGAGCGCTGCACCTTCTTTCCTATCATAACTCTATTACCAGAATAATAAGCAGCCAATGAGATAACAAGAGCTACAAGGAACTATAGATACAGTCACTCCCTTTCACTTTTCTCTCTCCCTCACCACTAGCTGCTCTCCCTCCTGTTTCTCTTTCTTCTTCCTTCCTTTCTTCTTTTTCTCTTCTCCTTCTGGTCCTGTGCTCCCCTCTGCTGCCCTCCCCTCCTCTCCTCACTGGCCTCTTCAAAGGTAAGAGGCCGTCGGCACAACTTCAGTGGGAGAACCACACCGCATGATCAGACATGTCAGCACCTCCATCACACACACACACACAAACATACACGTCAGCAGTTGAAATACACACATACGCACATACAGACACACAAGCACACGTGCACGTGTCAGCACCTTCAACACACGAACACACACACACACACACACACAGGTCCACATGTCACTAGGGAGGTCCACATGGCTCATATAAAAGCCTGTCCAGCAGGAAGGGAACAGGGCACAGAGGAAAGAGGGAGGAAGAGGAGGGAGGGAGGGTGAAGAAAGTGTCAGAGCAAAGAAAGAAGAAGGGAGGGAGAAGGTGAAGGAGGGAGGTGAAGAGGGAATTGCAGAAACAACAAGGCGGGGAAGAGAGGAGAGGAGGCGAAGGAGTGCAGAGACATGGAGGGATGGAGGAGGAGAATTCGGAGGATCACCGGCCACTTGAGGGTTGCTTTGACCATCATTGAGGCTGTGTTTGTGTGCGTGTGTGTGTGTGTTTACTAAATCACTTCCTCGTGTTCAGCTCTGCGCCTGAGTTTACTGGCTCAGCTCCAACACCTTGTTACATACATACATACCTGTCATTGTTTTCTGCCCTGGTTGACTTCCTTATTTCCTTCCCATCTTGCTTCCCTCTGACTCGCCTACATTTTCCGCCATCCCTCTGTCATTTTTCATTATTTTCATCCTTCTTCTCCTTCCTACCCTCCTGGCTCACTTCTCTTCTACTTTATTCTCTTCTCTCCTTTAATCTCTTTGGCCCCTTACAACTTTCTTTCGTTTTCCTTCCTTGCTTCCTCTTTCTTCCTTTCCTCCCTCCCTGACACTTTCCATCCTGACTTCCACCTCTAGATAGATAGATAGATAGATAGATAGACTTTATTGATCCTCAAAGTTAAAACACATGTCAACAGACACGACAAGAGAAAAAATATAAAAACACAGACATAATTTAAAATTTTTGTTCTGTCCTTCCCACATCTTTTGGTTTTTCTGCTTTCAAGTAAATTACTTGTCCAGAAGTAACATGAATGGTGGGAAACAGAGAGCAAGAGAAAGCTGTTTGAGAGAGAAGGACAGGAGGCTGAAGTGAAGTGAAGAGCAAAGAGAAAGGATGGATGCTTTTTGGCAGATAGAGATAATAAAGAGAGATGTGGTATCACACAGAAGTGAGATTGGGAGAAAGCTGCGTGACTAGATACAAGCAGGCAGAGAGAGGAGTAACAGAAATGGCCTAGAGAGAGAAAGCGATAATATGGAGAAAGAGGGGGTGGTAGATCACAGGGAGACAAAAAACTATACGTAGGAGAGTGGAGCACAGATAACACAAAGCAGAGAAAGCGAGGGGTTGATATAGGAAAAAAAAAAAAAAAAAAAAGACCGACAGTGTGGGATAGCAGCAAGAGAGAAAGGAGATCGAGGCAGAGAAGGAGAGGAGTCTATACTCGGATCAATGGATGGCCTGTCCTCTGCTGTGTCTGCATTTCCTCTGACTCACACAATAAGGCCCTCTCACTACACCAAGGAGAGTGTGTTTCTGTGTATGAGAGAGTGTGTATGTTTGCGTGCATGTTTGTGTGTGTGTGTGCGTGAGGGAGAGAATGTCATTCAGAGAGAAAATGACCCCTTTGCACTCTGGTCTTTTCTCAATATTAGGGGTCAACGGTCGGTCTTCCAATGGAAATTACAATCACTAGCCTCTTGCAGGGACCCGTGGAAGTGAATCCAAACCTTACAGGGTGGGCTTCATCTCTGTCAGTGTGAATGTTCATAGGTTTTTCATCTGCCGAATGTGAATGAGAAAGTTTTTGTCTGTTTGTTAGCAAAGCGATAGAGACAGCGCTTCCACGCCTTTCTCCTCCTGTTTTGTGGGATAGTCTGCAGCTCTCACAGGACACTGAGAGGGAATGAGTGGATATATAAAATAGATGGATGGATAGATTATGGGAGGGCTGCAACTATATACATTTTTCATTTAACTTTAGGATGTCAAAAATCCCAAGAACAATACTTTGAACTGACTCATTGGATCAGCACTAATGAATAGTTAACTACACAGATGGATGATGGATGCACAGATGTAGATTAAGGCTTCTACCTCTCTGAAACTGAGTGTAAGGACTATTGTGAGAGTCATTTGAATGACCAGAGGTGAGACTGCATGCCCTGCACCTTGCAACAAACACTGGAAAAAGAGGATGGAGAATGGTGAATACATCAGTAGGAAATGCAGCATCAGCGGGTGGAATTCAGGTGAGCTTCAATAATGACACATCAGCTCCTCTCATCCTCCTTTCATTTCATCCCAATTAACTGTTGATTGCCCTCCACATCAATAGAAATGTTTAAAACTTTCTGATATGTGTGGGTGAGGACAATTTTGGGGATAAACAACTTAACAACCCTGCAGTCTGGTTTTATCAAAACACGCAGATAATTAAAGGGTTCAAGAGGCAGTCAAAAGCTCAAAATAACAGTATATTATGCTTGGAGTATCTCTGTGTATGTAAATTATAGTGTCCTGCTACCAATCAATTTTGTCTCATTATAATGGTGGAAAATGTCGTAACACAAAGCTTAATTTGAAATGTCCTGCTCTGCCACTGTTTAACCTCAGTCAGGCCTTTAGCAATTGTACATGGTTTCAGTTTATTTTTGGAGACAAGTGATTTGCCCAGAGACAGACAGCAGACTGCTCGCAGGTTGCAAGGGCACCATAACACAAGGCCACGGCCGTGCTTTAGACCTGTACAAGGGTATCGGCTCACAAGGGTGTGTGTGTGTGTGTGAGAAAAGAGAAAGAGAGAGAGAGAGAGAGAGATAGGGTGAGACAGTGTGTGATGAGGCGTGTGCATGTGTGTCCTCCAGCAGCCATGATGCATTAGTGTAACCTGATCCCTCTCCTCCCCTGTGAGCCCTAACCTTGAGACAGACAGAGATGCAGGTTGCAAAGCCATATTCTGTTATAAATGAGGCTGCTGGTGTTCATCACTGGATGTGTCTAATATTAGTCAATCTAGCCTGTGAAACTATTGTTAGGTATTATTCAGGCAAGTTGTGTAGTCTAGTGTCAGGAGTTGTTTTGCGTGAATGCACAGAATTTCGATAATTGTCTTTTTGTGGTGGATTTCTGATTTAAAGGTGCAGTGTATAGGATTAAGTGGCATCTAGTGGTGAGGTTGCAAATTGCAAACAACTGAATAGCCCTCCCCTTTCAAGTGTGTAGGAGAACCTACAGTGGCAGCAAAACAAAACAAAAAACGCAAAAGACCCTCCCTAGAGCCAGTGTTTGGTTTGTCCGTTCTGGGCTACTGTAGAAACATGGCGGTCCAACATGGCGCGCTCTGTGGAAGAGGACCCACTCCCTATGTAAAGGGCTCATTCTAAAGTAACGAAAACACAACAATTCTTATTTTCAGGTGATTATACACTAATGAAAACATGCTTATGAACATTATACTCCATATCTGCCAATTGATCCTCCTAAATCTTACACACAGGTCCTTTAAGAATCAAGCAGATTAACTGGTTTATTACTTCATTCCATCCATGAGTTAATGTTGTGAAAGATTACGGAAATGTGAGCACAAAGCTTAACTTGTTTTAGCTTTTTTGATACTAGTGCTGATATGATACCTAAGTTTTGGTACTGATATAAAGACGATACTTTGTTTTTTATACAAAACCTTTGTACAAAACACAAGCAACTGTACTTTGCCCAAAAAAATGCCCCAAATTGGCAGAATTTCAATTTCAATTGAAAAGAATTTAGATTTCAAATGTTACTAGAGCTTTGTCAGCTTTGGGTCAATGACAGTTTCCCATAATTGGGTTAGTACCAAAAAGAATTCAGGTTCAATACCCAGCCCAGCCTGCTAAACTTAATATATAATCTTTAATACATTCTTTCACTAAAGCAAATGTCTGTCATGTAAACATGGACGTATAATCAACTATATCCTACTGTAAATCCAAAAACAGCTGAATTTTCAGTATTTCTTTACACATGAAAGCATCAATGCCAGCATCATTTACAGTATGAGTTAAAACACATACAGTACAATATAATATCTACACTGCATTCTTAATATACCATATTAAGAATAATATTGTATTTTTACTGTTCATCTTTCACTGCAGGCTCCTGCACTGTTGTGAACCACTGATAAGCATCCGAAAATTGTTAAGTGAAAGAAAATCCTCCTTTCCCCATCGTGCTACAAACCAGCTGAAGCGTTAGTGGGGCAGAGATGTTTCATTACATCCTTTTGCTTCATTGTGAAAAACTGTGTTATGCCTCAGAGTCATTTCTTTCATTAAGGAACCTGCGTCATTATTGGCCCAAGTATAACGAAACTCACAATTGAAATTCTTCATTTCTAATACATTTAATAATAATGGGGTATTATTCCCCATCTTATTCCCCTACATTAAATAATACTATTCCCAGAGCCCATTAAGAAACTTAATCATCGGGGGCTGAAATACACTGCGGAGAGATAATTACAGTTGATGATATTCACAGATAATTCACAGCTGATCAGATAATTCTGTCTTTTTCTTCTTCTTCTTTCTTTTAGTTTTACTTTCTGCGGTTTCTTTCGCAGCTTTCCACTAACGGGCTCGCACCTCACCGCTATCCGTCTTAGTTAACGAAGTACTGGGACGCCAGCAACTGGAAAAAAACGTGTCAGAGAAGAAAGAGAAGAAGATAAAAAGAGGTGAAACGAGAATAAAAAAAGACAAAAGATATAAAAATAGACATGTGGGAGGCTGAACAATAAATCATTTACAGGCATACGCAGGGTAGGGTCATCAGGGTTTAAATATTCATTATGGGTGTCAAGTCGAAGCTTTTAGATCTTGAGGGATACAGTTTCGCTTCTCTCCTCATTTGATGTTTATGTTCACTGAATTATGCATCAAAACAAATGTTATAAATACACTTACTGTTTTTTGTTGTTGTTTTGCTTTGTTTCTATAAGGAGGAGTTCTTGTGTGGTACTAGCACTGCAAGAGTTCCAGGTTTAAATCCCGCCGGAGTCACCCAGTTGTAAAGTGCATAGACTCAGGGCACTGTGAGTCAGAGTGGGAAAAAACATGCACTGAACAGCATTTATATTCTTGCTGCGACAAGAAGTACAAAGAAGTGCAAGTCGACGTTTATGTCTAAGCCGGCACAATGCACAACGATTGACTACATGACACCCAAACAGGACATCTGATATTTGATGGACAAAGAGTCCATTTTGGGGATAAAATGTGTGATCTGATAGCTACTCTTTGATTTAACTCTCAAGTATAAAGAGTCTATAAACTGCTCCGAAACACTTCAACATGATTCAGAGATTACACTAGCTGTGGTGCAAGGTGTCACTAACCAATCCTGCACTATTGTTACGGTTTAAAGAATAAGTAAAAAAAACCCAAAACATTGTCTTAGTGACATGAATAATGGAAACAATGTTTTCCAGCAACATGTGCATAGGTGAAAATGTTATATTGTTAACGGAGAAGGTTATCTTATGATTACATCCTTTTGCAGCAGAACTTTTTAATATAGTATGTGAGAAATATTCACTTGTGTGCTACAGTATAGCTAATGTAACACACAGGGGCTTAGACGCAATAAAATAAACATCTGTCCAATGCCATGCAAGCTCTCTTGAACTATAATGTCATAATTCAACATGTTCATAATATTTTATCTGGGTGTTGGTGTAATTGATTGGTGGTAACTGTTTTTATTGTATTAGAATACGTTATATTGTAAAACATACTTGATCCTTTTGTATCTTTTAAAGGGGCAAAAATGCACATTTCCTAACATTGCATTATACATTTTGTTTTTAATAACTGAATTACCAAACTGCATTATTTTGCACACGTTTTTACGTGCCCCAACCCCACCTTTTGTTTGCTTTTCTATTAATTTGTCTCTTTGCTATTGTTCTTTTGACACATGTATCAAGCTCACTTTTTGGCACACGATCTGCTTGTTCAGCTTACTGTTGTATAAAATGAGGATTAGCAGCATTTGCCCATGTTACAGTTGGTATGACTACAATTTCCAGCCCTCCCCCCTTCCACCTCTCTTTCTGTCTCTTCCTCCCTTCCTTCTTCTCTCCCCCTTCTTCCTCTTGACTCGTTCCGCTCATTGTCCTCTTGACTTGTTTCTCTCATTGTCTCACCTTCTATTACTTTCTCCCTCTCCACTCGCTGCTGGGTGTCCTGTTCCCTCTCTCTCTCTCTCTCTCTCTCTCTGGGAGTAGCAGACCTCCTGACGGCTTAGTATTGATCATCCCCTCTCCCTCTCTTGCTATCTCTCTCTCTCTCTTGCTCTCGCTCTTTCTGTCTTACGCACACGTGCACACACACATGCATTAGGGTGACAAGATAAAAGGGTTTGTATGCCCCCAAGGCGAAGCCAGCTAAACATGAGACCAGAGGCTCTCAGCCTCTAGTATATGTATCAAGAGCAGAAACATTTAACAAACCCAAGGCTGCAAACACACTCCTGTATCTCTGTTGGGAATGTCCGAAATTTACCATTACATTTATTTACAACAAGCTTAGTCTTATAGCCCCGCGTGAAATAACATGAATCTTATGGAATAGCCATGGTCAAAACATTTTCAGCTGTTGCCTCAAAAAGCTGAAGGCAACCAGCACGCTCTAGTCTCTGAGAAGGAAAATTTCCGGATAATAACGCTATTTATAATCTTTGCCTTGAGGGAATACTTGACTCTAACTGGAAGAAGTTCCTTGTTTTTCTGTAAAAGACTGTTCAAGCAAAGCTGTCTTGTCGATTGTGTTTAGGGGCCAATCTGTAATACACATGTAAACAAACTGAAACACAGAACTAGGGGAGGTTAAGACTTGGGTGTCTATTTGATCAGCTGCCTTTATCCCCATTATATTCACTGGGAGTAGAGGTGTGAAGAGCTTAAGTTGCGAAATGACACTTCCCCCCACTTCCCCCATATCTGGATGTTATCTGAACTGTCACAGCGTGGTGAGAAACATATTCAAACAGGGACGCGCAGTATCATTGATGTGAAGGACGAGCTCATGTGCGCCATCTACAGGCAAAGCTGCAGCAATTCGGACATTTGCGCCACCTAGAGGTAATGAATGCTACGACTGGATTTTTTTTCTTTCCTTTTTTAAGGCTTCCATGTTTGCTGTTTCAGGGTTTTACATTTTACATATCAAACTTGATCGAGTTTCACCACTGGAGTATAATATCTGCTGAATACTTGGAACAGTATCGACTTCATACAACTCAGAGCGCCATCGTTATTTTTACTTCATTCCTATATAGATATGCCTTGGGGATTTTTTTTCTGTTTCCTTTTTTTTTCTTTTATCTGTTCTGTATTTGATTCTACATTGTAAAGCACAGCTAACATTGTTTTAGAGAGGGAGGCAGAGCATGAGCAAAAAAGAAGAGAAATAAAGAATATTAGTAATATACATAGACTAAATTCCTCCATGATAAATATGTGAATTTGAGACCTTGTGCGTCTGATGCTATATGTCCGGGTGTTTGTCGTAACTAAACCAAAATGACTCCATCTCAACTTGATGTGCTGCTGATGTGCTGACATTTTAAGTTTCATTGCTTTTGCCCATGATTTTTGAGAAATTGAAGTTGAATTTCAAGAGTTTCTCCTTTCTGCCAACTGGAGACAATTAGCTAGTTTGCATTAACTAATTAAACACTAAATAGATCAAATAAAAATTGACACATATAATTGCCTCCTTAAATCAGTTCCTACTGAGTCAGTACCTTCTCTTTTTCCAGATGGCATGCTCACAATTTAGTGTTTAGAGTACTTTTGTTCAGAGCACCTTTGAGTAGAGTAACTGCATTTCAGATGGGAATACAACTCCTAACTGTGGCATTATAAGTGCCATGCTCCATCCGCTGTGCCCCCAAAGCTAACAAGAGGTTGTCAGGAATCGATACCTGGCATGAAAAACGATGTGACTTTCAGCTGCTGTGGCCACATCAATCACGCTATTACCATTAGCTCATCTCTCGACACTAACTTGGACTTGTCTCTCCTGCCCCTCCCGTCCTATCTCCACTCCTGTGTCACAGGTTTTTTTTTTTTTTTTTCCTCTCCTCCTCCACCCATCTCTCTCTCTCTCTCTCTCTCTCGCCCTCTCTCTCTCTGCCAGCTCAGCGGATGCCCCTTGTCACAGCTCTTATTTCAGCCTTCTGAAGTTTCCTAATTGATCGCAATTAGAGCCGCTACAGAGCAAAGGGGTGGGGGTGGAGGGGTGGGGGTAGACAAACGGAGATGGGGGAAGAAAGTGTGTATGCATGCATATGTGTGTGTGTGTGTGTGTGTGTGTATGACAGAGAAACAGAGAGAGAGAGGGAAAGAGAGAGAGAGAGTGAGATCAATGAGCCTTTTTTGAGAGTGGTTATATTAGCAACTGGACTATATTGACCACAGACTGCAGGGGTAATAACACAAGGGGAGAGATGGGGTAGTGACAGAGAGAGAGACCATGAGAGACACACAGAGAGATGGCACAGGAGGATGAAAAAAAACAAAACAGACCACTGACGGGAGAGAATTAAGTGAAACCGAATGAAAGATATTTAAATAGAGACTGGGAGGATGTGTCTACCTTTTATGATTCACCCTAATTATTTGGAAGGACAGAGCGTTAGAAATTTAACAAACATATTGAAGGAAAATATACATTAATATCTGTCTAAGTAATAATATAAACTTTTTTTTAACCCATACATGAATAGAAGGGTAAAAATAACAGCTTGTGATCAGTCGGTTACATTTGTTTAAAGAAATACTTCCAGTACTCTCCCGCATACTCCCGCCTAATGCACAGATTTCAAGAAAGCAGAGAGTGCTAATAAGTGTATTTCACCAAATTTTAAACTTTTCCTTTAAAGCTTGTCTAATTCTATTCATAGGTCATTAACTAGTGGGCTCCATTGTCACTGACAAACAGAACTAAAGGTGGACATTTCAAAAGTCTTTAAGTCATGTCAGCATTAAAGTAATAACAAGCTACTTAAAAGAGCTGCCCCCACTAACAGCTAGTGATAGCCAGTGCAGTTGTATTGTGCGGGAACTAAACACCCGCGAGGAATCAGATCAGGATCAGAGGCAAAAAAAACTTTGTCGGGACATCCCAAGTTGGCACTGAGTGAAGTGTGATTCTTGAGAGCGAGAGGGAAAAACTCAGAATAAGAGATACGTTAACAGAGGTGGAAAGACTCGCAGAGAGAGAACAGATATAGGGATAAGGTGAGATAAAATCATGAGAGACAGACACTGATTTTTGTGAGAAATGTAGCACCCAAGAGTGAGAGACAGAGAGTGAAGGATTTGTAATAGAGAGATAGAGAGAGGCAGAATGACAAAGAGGAAGAATAACAATGGTGCCAAAGCCTCTTCCATCCTCCTTGCAAACGTCCCTGATCCCCTTTTTTCTCTCATTTAAATTCCTTGCCATTGTCATTGCAATCCAGGCCTAACCCCCCACCGCCTGGCAAATACACACACACACACACACACACACACACAAACACAAACACACACACACACACAAACACTCATGGACATTAGAGCGCACATGCATTGACCTCCAGCAGCAACCAGGGCCATCCCAGGGAGTTGGGCTCACACATCTTTGCTAATCCCCATCAATGGGCACACACATGCACACACTCACAGTGTTTGCTGGAAAGATAGGCTCAAGTTTCCCCAGACTGCATTTGTCAATGTGACCCTAGCCATGCTAACATGGGTGTGGAATAGCAAGCAGCTTGTCACCAAGCATCCAGTGTCTTGTCAGCAACACAAGACTGGGCAGGCTAGTGCAGTGCTCACTCGTGCCTTGTCAACATGTTTAATTCTATTGCCTTGCCTTACCGTTCCCTGATCAACAGTGGTTAAGACTATAGTACATTTGTTTGTCAGGAATGGAATATCTTGCAAAGCAGACATACTGCCCTCAGTGGCGTTAGCCCGCAATGTTCTTCAGAGCTGTCTAACAGCAGCAACGGGACTAGAAAATAACATCTTGTCAGCATGGTCGAGGACACGGCTGGGTTCATACAGTTCTTTGGCTTATCACTCCCTTGTCAGCAATTCTGGGTCACAGAGATGGCAACTGGTGCTGATCTTAATATTGCCTTGTCAATGTGCACAGGATACATCTGGACTGTCAACAAAGCCTGGAATCATGCAAGAGAGTGAGAGAGAGAGAGAGAGAGAGAGAGAAATGATGCCTTGACTGCATGGTCAGGACAACACTGGTGTTGTATTATTCCTTGCCTTATCACTCCTGTATCAGCAATGCTAGGTCAGAGATGGTTGTCAGTGATACTGTTTGCCTTATCGGAGTCGTGACTATCATGATAAAAAAAACAAACGCCCATCCTGCTTGTGGAACATCACATGACACTTTCTTTCAAAATATGAAGCAGCGAAAGGCTTTGTCAGTAATCGATATTGAAAGTCAAGGTTACAAAGTGATTCATAGTTACAAAATAATATAAAGTGCTTAGACACAAACCACAAAAGGACAAGAACATGCACCTCGCTCAGTAAATAAATCAAAAACCAGCACAAGAACAAATCTGATCAAGTCAGATTAGCCAGATAAAAAGCCTCTGAGAAACTATTTTTTTCTTAGATTGACAGATAGCGAGG
Source organism: Thunnus thynnus (assembly GCF_963924715.1). Classification (NCBI taxonomy): domain Eukaryota; kingdom Metazoa; phylum Chordata; class Actinopteri; order Scombriformes; family Scombridae; genus Thunnus; species Thunnus thynnus. The sequence continues at coordinate 21,096,607 of NC_089535.1, forward strand.
CAAAACTTTAATGTACTCAGAGCTGTATCTGCAGCTTGAACGTGCCATCTCAAATTCCTTTAATTAAAAAATAATAAGTTGAAGCTATCATTCTGAGATAAAAATCTAAGTAATTAATATATAATGTTCTGCTTACAAATACTTGCAGTATACTCCGTCGCCTCCTTTGCCTCTCATTTCCTCTCAAAAGTGGGTTGTGTTAAAAACAACAAAAAAAAAAAAACTAAACGACATCTCTGTGTGTCCGCTGATAACTAATGAACTCTGTTAACAGCTGCTGTGGGCAAAACGAATGAATATTAGATATTCTAAAAAGGAACAAAAACACATCCTGAATTAGTGAACTTGGACGAGCTCGCGGCTAATTGTGAATCCATTAGGGCAGAACAGGCTGTTAGGTGACACACACGCACACACACTTGTCCAAAGTAAGAGAGAGAAACAGTGGAAGCTACAATGAGTGACGCAAAAATCCACGCGAGAGGAAGAGCAACTGTCAAAAGTGTAAAAGTCAATTTGAAAGTCAATTTGCAATCGACTGCATTTGCCAAACAAACCTGGCACTAGTACAGGGTACATTGTGGACGAATCAATGTCAATCTTATGTGTGTGTGTGTGTGTGTGTGTGCTGTGAAAGAGAGAGCGAGAGTGGGGGAGACTGACTGTGTGTGTGTGTGCGTGTAAAGGTGATTCAGGAAAACAAGGCGACACCGGAGGATCAAAACACACTCTCACATTACTGACAACCCCAGACACACTCACAGGCTGGAGATGCAAGTGCTTGTACAAGTGCAGATGACACGGTGGAATAAATTGCGGAGCGGTCATGTCAGTTAGTTGCTCAGACTTGTACCATCCAATAAGAGTAGGGAGGGTCGGTTTTGTTTTGTTTGTGTTGAAACCACTAAGCATTGTGGCTAAACTCAAAATCTATTCAGTTGAAAAATGTGCATGAATCATATTCTTTTATGCAGTTTTTTTGACAGCTAGTTGTCTAACCCACCATCCTGCAGAGCCTCACGCAGAAACTGAGAACCAACTCTTTAAAGGTGTGTACTTAAACTACAGTTGCACTAGTGCCAGTCATTTTACACAAACTCCACTGAAAGAGCTAATGCAATCAAGAGTGTATGTAGTAATGAGTATACATCATCTACAATATTATCTCTGTAACAAAAGAAATCCAGTACATTTTTTTTGCCATTGTACTATCAACATATCAATAAAATCTCAATATAACTTGACTGTGCAGTATAGTGCAATTCAAAATGAAGTGAATTAGTCAGATATTCATCATTTCCTCATGATTTTTTCATCAAAACAAGTGAAACACAATGCAGTTTCCTGTGTTTCAGGACATATCTGTGAGCCCATAAAGCATATTATTTATAGAGGTGTGGGAGTGTAGGAGAACTTGACATTTCATTTTTAAAAATGGTTATGACCTCCATTGTGTTGTTCACTAGACCCTCACCTATGATTTGGAAAAAAAAAAAAAAAAAAAGATTAACTTTGCATGCCCTTGTCACTCACTGAATTAACTTAGAATAATAATACCACAACTGCAATTGTGACCTTTAAAAGATTCAATTTATACATGTTTCAATGGCAACTCGGTGGAGAAAGATGAAACGTCTACCTGATCCCCCCCCCGATCCCTACCTGAGCTAGTAAATATATCTCACTTGCATTACATTCATCCGTTTGACAAGTAAACTTTATAAACCAAAAATATCTACAATATCAATGTATTGTAGATACAATAACAATGTTCAAGCTTATAGGGTGGTACTTTTACACAAGGAAACTATGCAAGAAAACTCCAAACTTAAAGGTCAATGTAAGTCACTTTACCTTTCTTGATGCCGTTAAAAATCAATACAACCCTCACATTTATTTTGCAGCACAGTTATATATGTCACCACCTCCATAACAGATGGGAATATAATGGTTTATGTATCATGACTGGAGCAATCTGACTTTAAAGTTAAGTAACTACAATCTTTAGAAAGGATTTATCTCCCATCCCATTAACTTTCTTACCTGTAACAGACAAGCAGACCTACTACTCTCCCGAGTCTCCGATTCATTTAGCGTGTCTTGTGTGTCTGAATCTCAGCACTTTGTTTATTGTTATCATGCAACATGACATATGCCTTGCTTCGAGCTAAATGTCCCAGTCGGGGGAATAAATTCTTGAACTTGAACTCAATTACAGTTACGGTGAAAACAGAATCACGGAGTAATTACATTGCGTTACACCTAGTTGTCAGCAGTAGCCTAAAACGCCTTCAGGCTTGTGTCCTCGGTTCAAATCCCTGGCTGCAAATGAGTAATGCTCTCCCCTCCCTCATCAACTATAGACGAGCTGCCCTTAAGCAAGGCCCTTCACCCCCAATTTATCTGCTGCAGCTGAGTGAGGAACTATTTGCATTTGCTAATTCTATATGCAAATATCATCTGTCATTCATGTATAAAAATAAATCTGTCAAAATAGGATGCGGACTTTTCTTTTTTAAATTTAAATGATTGGAATTTAACTTCAGCTCCAGCCTCCTGTGAGTGAATAAAAGTGTGTACACATACTATTAGTGTTCAAAGCATAGCGGCAGTTATGGACTTCCCTGTATGTAACCTTATATTCCTGAGCTGTCAGTATGAGTGCATGCTACTGGCCTGCATGGAATCTGGATATCTGTCTACGTGTGTGTCCACTCAGTCTGCGTATTTCCTGTGTGTGTGTGTGTGTGTGTGTGCATGTTTGTGTGACGGTGTGTAACGTCTGCATGCCCACATTTCTGAAGTTTCCGTATCTGACCGTCGACATGTGTGTGTTGCTGGCATTTCTGAACAGAGGAACTCTATCCGCCTTCATGGAGTCCTTTCAACGCCCGCCGCCGCCGCCACACACACACACATCACACATCCTACTGCTGACACACACATGTCACCACGGCAACCAGATACAGCCGAAGACATGCTACTGACAGAGAAGCAGAGGCCACCACGCTGGCAGGCCAAAGGTTCTCAACAGGGGGAGGGGGAGGTGGAGGTGGAGGTGGGGGGGGGTTTAGGACAGTTGCTGGGTTCGCTTGTTGAATCATAATATAAGAATTTTTCAACATGATTCCTGAAACCACACAAAACAACTGAAAGCGGTTTATGGGGAATCTTACAAATGATTCAAGAGGCCAAAGCTTCATGCTCATTTACAGTTTGCCTCGCTCTCACATATGCTAAAGAGGTTCACAATGTTTCGGTTCACACACGTGGCTCCCATCGTTGATTTGATCTCATACAGATATACAAATGTACAAGATGATGCAGATGCACTGCTCATATGGCTGAGCAGGAAAACAAACGAGAGCAACATTTGTCTATTTATTGGGAAAATGAAATGAGCTTCACGGACCCCTGGCTTGTAAAACTTACACAGCACAAACAACAAAAGCACCGAATAAAGTCTAAATTAAAATAGATGAAAAAAAAGAAAAGAAAAGTAGAACAACTGTTGAGCTGCGGTGTGTTTCAAGCAAAGCGTAAAGATATCTACAGTGTATTCACAGAAAAGAACTAAACGTACCTTGGATGGGACGAAACGACAGCGTGATCCTCCTCTTCACCCTGCCGAGAACAACCCAGAGTTAGTCACCACATAGACAGGAAATGCATGTGAAGCATATTAAAGTTTAGAATATAACAGTCTTATCTGGGAACTATTCAGCAAATAAGTCCAAAAAGTGACTTTAGGTTTGCCAAAGTGACTATTCCTATGCTTTTTAGCTGTCTGGCATATTTGTCACCAATCCTAAAGAAAGCTCCTCTGTTGAAATTGAGGATAGCGTCTGTCATGTCATCCTCATCTTTTCGACGTAATGGAAAAATCATTCACCAAATCTTGCAGAGATTTGAATTTGAGTATCGGTGTTGTTGAAAGGGATAATATTCTGCTAGAAAATGAACTGTATCGAAAACTTTCATAGATTTGAGGAGCCTCCTAGCAAGTCTTAAATTGGTTTGAAATATCACAGGATTTTCCTCCCTTTCCTACTTCTCCAGGCTCTCCTTCGATCAATACTCCTTGATGAAGATTTTCTTCCCCCCCCCCCGCTCCCTCTATCCTTGTTATTTTGATTCTTAAATGCTGATTATTTAATTGCGCAGTATGTTGAAGGTCAAAATCTAAATGTATGCACCTTATAGACATTCTAGTGAAGTATTTCCCGCTGTAATCAGTCCTTCCCTTCCTTCACTTGATACCTCTTTCCATCTGGTTTCCATTCTCTCCACCTGCCCATCAGTCTGCAGCCAGGGACAGGTGAGCCTATTACACGCTTCTCACACTGCCTGCTACGCACACTCACACGTACACACAAAAACCACACTAGCTCTACTTCACGGTAACTTAACGTGCCACGCACATCAGCCAAATCTGCTGTGCTGTAAAACGGCTGTTACCAGAGCCACGTCATGCTCTTGATGAAGTGGTCTAGTGTCGAATATAAAAAAAAGCATAAAAAAAAAGACTCCATTACTGGAGAATAGCTGAGAATTAAATAGAAAAAAGGTACAATAGAATAAAGTAGGATGAGCCCTGAAATTGGACTTTTGAGCTTGGAGAGCAAAGGATGAAATTTAATAGAAACTTGACATGCTGAGTGTAACTTAACACAAAAGTAGAATTCGATCTTAACAAGATAGCGTCTGATAGCGCTCTACACTGCATCACCTCCGAGTGACAGTAATATATCCGTGGGGGGTTTACAGGGTTGTTGATCAATACCAGAGAGCCAACAGACACTGAGATTTCAGATGTGACTCGGGGCACAGTCTTTCTTGTAACCCACCACACACAGCCATGTTAGCTGCAAAGGCAAAAGATTGGAGAGTTTCATCACTACATACAATGATGGTAATTGATTTATTTTCAGATCTCTATATTTGGCTTGTTTAGCGTTTTGTTTTTTTTTGGTTTATTGATCAATGTGATTTTAAATTGTTTGTGTTATTGTTGTTCATGTTGTGTGAACCCAAGGAAGACTAGCAGTCACTTTGTGGAAGCTACTAGGGATCCCAATGAAGAATAAAGAATACAGTGGCTAGGAGTACAACATAGTTTCAGGCTTAAGAGCTGACAAGATGATATTTTAATAGACTCAAACCTTTGTTTATATGTAAAACTTCACAGAATGATGAAGTGATTTGATGAACCCAAAATGGATTACTGGCTCTCTAAAGGTTTCAAACCGATGAGAAAACAAACATGTACCCTGAACTTACAAGTAATGATCAGTGCAACAGCAGACAACTCACCCCAACACATTAACTACAGCAAGAGCAATAAGGCCAAAAAGTGTATAAGTAGCTTTTCTTTATATAGATCACAGGAAAGTACATGTTATGCCCTTAATGTCCTGTTGAAATCACAGCAATCAATTGCTCAGTAAACCACTTTTGGCCAGGATTCACTTGTGTACTTTGCAATATGAAAAAAACAAAACAAAACATGAATTGCAGTTCAGCAGTACCATTTTGCCTTCTAGCCCCATTCTGTGGTCATTCAGTTGAAATAAAAAAATGTTTTCAGATGCCATGTCTCCTTACATTTTCTCCCACGGATGAATCTGACCTCAGTATTACAGCTAGAGGACGTTCTGCTTTTCTATTTTGTTGCTGTTTTTATGTTGAGTCAAGGCAGCCCACATCTCACAGTGTCTGAAATTAACTTTCTGACTCACCTGCCAAGGGGATTGGTATATGAAAAAAAAATCCACCAGCCAAGCATATTTTTTACCGGCCAAAATAATAAATTGCCTTTTTAACGGTAGCTAGCAGCAGATCGGCGGCAAGTGACAGTAAATAGTGCCACAAAACTAGAAGCACTCCAGACGGTCTGTGGCTGGCACTTGTTCACCTCAGACTGTCTCAGGCGCTCCTACAGTTTTGCAGCACTATTTAGACGCGCGTAAAAAAAAAAAAACATATGGTGCACGTGTCTACACTGTATAGGGACAAACATGAGTCATTTCCTCCGAGCCATCATAGCAGATATTTTATTACACAACTATTTTGGTACAAACATTTACCCGCCAGTGTGGCAGATAGCCTTCCGAGATTTACTCACCAAACGGAAAATCTACCCGCATTTGGCACATGGCGGGTGTTAATTTCGGACCCTGCCATCTCAGTTTCTCTAGAGGCATCAGTAGCTGAAAGGCTATTTATTTATTTTCAGAAACATATCTGCCTGCCTGCCTGCCTGCCTAGCTGGCTGAAGGAGTAAAAAAATAATAAAGCTGAAGGCGGGGGAGATTTGCTGATGCTGCCGAGCTGCAACATTGCAGAACGTGCTATCATGTGAAACATCACCTCTTAGACAAGTACACACTTTCTCTCCATCTCTCTCACTCTCCCTCTTCTTGGCTGTTCCTCTTCTATCTGCCTCTCTCCTTTTCTCAGTCTCCCTTCCTCATTTTGTCTCTTTGCCTTACACTGGATGCGCCTCCCCACACACACACCGACGCTCGCATTTTTCTCTTGTTTTCTCCTTCTTCCAGACCTTGACACCAGCTGTACTTTTCCAATTAAGCAGTTCTTGAACTCTCCAGATGACAAGACAGGATTTCACACTAGCTAAAAACACACAAATAACAACACTAAAAAAATAAATAAATAAGGAAAACAACAAAAAAACAAAACAAAACCAAGTATATCAGCAAAAAAACAAATCCCCCAGGCCACTGTGCAGCTCCACATAGGGAGCCTGACAGTATTAGCTGGCCACGCTAAAATTATTTATGTTGAGAGCGAAAGCATGATTATGCAAGAAAAGAGAGAATAGAGCAAAAGAGAATTGCTAAAACAGAACTAAATATACAGAAGCTACTACAGAGAGGGAGGGTTTTAAATAGACGAGATGTGAACGGAACAGAGAGAAAAGACTCTCAGAGATAATTACACACTCAGCATGCGCCTGTTCAACACCCCCATAACAGCAGATCATCCCAGTTCCATAGCCACAGATATCCAAACTCCATACTTATCATTACTTTTCAATAATATTCAATCATAGCGCTGTATCAGTGCAGCATGAGTGGATTTTCACTCCCGTTGGGAAGACAAATCCTGGCAAAGTTTTAAAATCATTGCTGTTCACCCTGATTCAGGGGATAAACATGCTACAGTTAAGAAGTGAGTAACATCAAAATATTGGGCTTACCGTCAAGATTACACATTCACTGCATGAGTCAGACATTCAAAATGTATTGTTTTGCTGATCTCCAATACGTTGATCTATGCTCATATCCCATTAGAAACCGGGGCTAGGAGAATTGTTCGTAATGTTGTCGAATGTGCCACGTTACGCCATGTTTGGCTCAAAGCCAGCATATCCAACTTTTTTAGTCTTGGATCAATTAATGCTAAACCAGACAACCTGGATGGCCTTTAATTTGCAATGCACTGGTCTTCAATCGATTTTGAAATATGGACATGTACTGAAACTAAATGCTAATTAGAGAAAAATGACTACATCCTACTGTTTTTGTTATCAGGCTTGTTCAGTAACAGTGACAGAAACATGACAGTTTGCCATGTCTACTGGCCGTACATAATGCACTGTCTTCAGCTGAACAGCTGTCTTCACTGTATTGTGTTTTTATTTCAGGGATAAAGGATTACAGCAAAATGGGGGATTCACAGCAGCCACCAGCCAAAAGCTTGGACTGAATTTATTCATTTGTTTCTGTTAGTCCAACAAGCTTCTAGGAATGAGGTCAAATTGTATTCCTCACTTCCCTGAAACATGACACATCATCTCTTATTAATTTATTCAACCCGGAGGACAAAACATGCTATAGCATTATCCTCATGCGACCTCATGTACCTTGATTAGGGCCTAATAAAAATGTTTCTAGTTCCATGCAGAAATCTACCTGAAAGATTATTTTTCTCTCAAACATTTTCACATTTACTTCTAGGATCTAGGGCAGTCAAAGGTGAGCAACCTTGCACAAACTAAAAATATAGACAGAAATTAAAAGGTTACTCTAGCAGTGTTACTACTATAAATCAATGAGCTAAAAGGAGTCCTAGGAGCCACTGAACTGCACACTGCACAAAATCCAATGTGAATCCAGCCAACAGTCCCCCAATTCTCCTCTTCTGCTCTGTTTCCCTGCATGTTCTGTTAAAGCCAGAGCTATTAATAGCAAGCAAGGGGATCAGGTTAAGAAGATGAAGGCTAAAAGAGCATAGAGAGACACAATTTAAGCCCACTGAAACAAGACTACGTCAAAACCTAGTATATGGCTGGACCGTGTATGAAATGCTGGAGGGCTTTTAATTTGTACGTTGCCTGGTTACCATCAGACATGGACGTTGCAGCATTTTTAAGATGTTTGTTTTAATGCAAGTTTACGTTTATTTATTTGTAAAGCACTTTTCATACAATAGTTGTAACTCAGGGTGCTGTGAGAAAAACATTAAAAATGCTTGAAATACATTGCATTTACCCACAACCCGAAAAATAGTTTTAATCCAGTAACTATCAAGTTAATCATTAATGCTGAGTGTAAATGACCCAAACACAGTGTGTTTCATGTGTGTAAAATTTACATTTGTTAATGTATTTGTTATATTGCTTTTATTTTATTACCATGAACACGGAAGTGCTTATTTGGAAAAGACACTTGATGCATGTAACATGCAGAAATTAACAGGAAGTTACACTGGTGACAGCGCACAGACCCTCTCTTCTCAAACAGGTGTTTTTTGGATAAACTGACCACATATTGAGAATCTAAATCGTTACTTTCTTGCCTGAAAAAACATGAAAACTTAGTAAAGTGACATATTAACAGTCCAACTGTGAAAATTACAACAGCTTAATCTCCACCATTACTGTCACTTGGTGTGAAATACATTCTGGGATACTTAGCTTCGGCGGCCTTCAGCCAACCAATGGTGTAACTTCATCAGTCAGTCAGTCAGTCAGTCAGTCAGTGACTCAGTGATGGACATATGTGGTTGTAGGGCTGGCCCCGCTGTTGCGGTCCAGATAAAAAGGTTGACCTGGACCTGTCTGTGTATATTTGGGTTAATACACGTCTCAAGAACCAAAGTTGATTAATTACGTTAAGTTAATTACAGGCACCACAGCACAGCATGAACCTAATGGAAGTAAGAAAGTTTTGACTTTTTTTGTTATTGTTGTTGTTTTCAAAAAGTGCTCAGACAGCAGGGAGAAGACAAGATAGGAATCTAGCTAACATGACATATTTAAGTGTTAAAGTTTCAATCAATAACTGCTTTGTCCCAAGACAGTATGTTGTTAGTCCCACCATCACCCCATTTAGTGGATGATCTTGAGTAAAAAAAGCAAAAAGCTGTCGATCACTATGTTTTGCACAGGTCCCACCTTGAACGCTGCTTTCCATGATTTAGTGTGGACAATTTAAAACAGAAAATTGATAACAAATGTGAAATAAAATAACAAAAAGCAAATGTGGCCCTGAAGAAAACACATATGGTTGATTGCGTAGTTAAGATGTCAGAGGTTAAGAGAGCAAACTGGAGGCAGAGAGTTCAGACTATAAGCCTCATAATCTGCTTCATAACTGTCATCTGACATCACTGCAGCAGATGCTTTATCTTGGATCCTGTTCTCTCTGCCTATTCTAATGTGATGGGTGGGGGTCTCTCTGCCATAGTGTAATGTAATGAAAACAGAGACAGAGCGAGAGGGAAACAGACAGAGATGGTTTAGTACAGCCATATCCCACTACATAAAAAAACGAGGGAGTGAGAAGGGTTCTCAGCTGTACACTGCCATGAACAGAAATGGGATAGACAGATAAATGGGGAGAAAAATTTTTATGTAGCCAGCAAAGAAGCTCGTATAGCTTCTTAAAAGGGATACTATTTAGTTTTTCATGTAAAAGCACCATAAACATGAATATATAATGTGCTGATTTTATGTTTATGGCCACATGTGCTTTGCATACATTAAGGGGTTTGCTTTGCTTACAGTCTTAAAACCTGTGCCATGACTGACCTGACTATAAGTAAGTTGTTGAAGGATATATTCTTGTTATGACTGATGCTTTTGCTAAAACATAATTGCAACAAATAAAGTCCTTGATTTGCTTTTTAGCAAAGAGATTTTATAAGCTTATTTTTAATAGAGGTGTTTTAGATGTTAGATTCATTTTTTATACTGTGTGAAAGAAAGCTTATTATACTGTATTTGAACATTGTGGACTGTAAAGTGGAAAAGTACTGGACGTGAGAAACTTCACATGTCCCCAGAATTTAGTAATAGGTCATCTTAACTTCAACTTCCGCTTTCAGCTAACAAAACAGGAGGCGTGAGAGTGGGGTGCACCCATTCAACTGTGAAAAACAATGCCACGTATAGCCTAAAGGTCTTAAGCTGTGCACTCTAAAAGACAGGTGATGTTGATCCATAGATTGCGCAAAGCAGTTTGTCTCTTGATGGTTGAAGTTTCAGATCACCTAGAGGCGTGGCCGAAGATATGGAGTCAGATATCACGAAAAGGAGAAGCAGGACGCCGTCAACCAATGAGAAGACGACAACACCCCGATTACACATTTCTTGATCAATGTATTATAAAATACTGAGTCAGGGAGAGATAGTGAGTCAGACTTTGTGAACTGACAGACACAAGATCTAACAAGATCTTGTCCTATCGCTTCATTAAAAGAACACGTGAGGACCAGAACAGACAGAATAGCATCAGTCCTCAACATTGTCAAACAAGATATGAGCTGTCAGTGAGGTGAGATGACAGAACTTTAAAGTAACATTTTGCAACACTTTCATGCATGTGCAATGTACCTCCCATGTACCTCAAGGGAAAGGACAGTAGTGGTAGTTACTGGCTAGATCATACATACCCTGAAAGCTTTGAGTGGTTGCATTTTAACTTGCATTTGACACACAGCATCAAAAAACACAGTCACTTTCAAAAATGCATAAAGAGAAAAATGTTTTGATTTGAAAATTGATCCCTTTATTTCAGTATGACATAATGTATGTTCCCCTCCACCCTTTTTTGTTTTTGCCAAGCAATTATAATTGTTTCCTCCTTTTGTTTCTGTATCATCTCAGTGTGCTCAGTGTCCATGCCTGTAGCTCAATTTCTGCCTTGTACCTCAGCAGATTTACAGATAAGTTAGAGTGGTTTAGTTTTTTTCATGTATTTTAAAGTTTGTGTAAATAAAAAGGGTGTGACTTGTCTCTGGATGCTTGTTCCCTCACATAAAGAGACAGACACAGTGACAGAACCAAGCGGCTGTAAAGATCCTGCCCAGAATGACCTTCGGTAAAGAAGTCAGCCAGGTGGGATCAACAATTGGTCAAGGCCTCTTCTAATCACCTGTCAGTCTCAAACATGATACAGTAGTCATGTTTGAGATGGTGAGCTCCATGATAGAACGAGATTTGAAAGCGCTGTGTTTCATGGTGGAAAGATCTGATTTGAACTTCTTACAGGGCAAACATAATGAGAAACAACCTTTAATTTCACACTAGCACAAAAAAACCTAAGGCTGTTACTTGTAATTTATTTATGATTCCCAAAATACACCCTTTTTCACAATTAAGTGACATTAAAACAAACAAATCTTGAGTTGAGACACTGTTTAAATTATAATACGAAGCAAAATTAGAAAATACTATGACAGGAAGAGGTGAACTTTTGATGTAAGCTGCTAAACACATAGTTTAATATCATCAGATTCTAACTAAGATTACTGTCTATATTCAAAAGTAAGTCAAAGATGTCACCACTTGCTGGCTTTCATGAACCAGTATTTGCTCCCTACTAGGAATTCATAGCAGAAAATGACATTAAAATGTGTTCATAAAAAAAATCTTTCGGAGTAAAGCAAAGCTTAAACCACCAAACTTCATCCCTGACTCTTAAAGAGTTCATTTAATGTCAGCCTTCGACAGATCAGAAATAGAATCAGGAAGCTATTCTTATGCTTAGAAAGTCAGGAGAAAAATGTGAATGTCAAGTGAGCTGCCGCTGCTTATTACTGGAATATATTCAAGGTATATTACAGTTCGCCCTGAAATGCTACATTTCTTATCAGAATCATGAACCGAATTGTGCATAAATCAGACCCTTAAACATGAGATATCCACCATTTAGAAAATACAACACCAGCTTGTTTTTCACAGAATTGAAATAAAGCTTATTATTCACCAGTAGTTGTAACTTTTCTTTCTCAAACTGTATGGCATAACTTTTGTTATTTTATGATTCACTGCTGCACAGTTTACAAGTGAATAAGACGTTTCAAAACTGTGTAATGACCCAACAAGGAAGATAATGATAAAACACAATATGGAAAGAGTGCTAGATGTAAAATATAGTACATAGAGTCACCTCAAAAACTCATAGGTGCCACTTAAAGAGCACAGTATGGGGACCAACTGAGTGCAAGCAATCAATCAATATGTTTTAAACAATTCAATTTGTGGCGATGCAGTGTCTCAGGACTACACAGGGCATATCAATCAAAATAAGAAGAAGACAAAGGAGGAGATAAAGGAAGTGGAGACACAGGAGAAGAACTGTCATGTGCATAATGTGTCAGACAACCACTTGCCAGGTGGTTCCTGTCAGTAGCTCATTATTAAATCCTTAACAATTCCTCATGAGGATGTAGCAAGCCAACAGCAACAGCTCAGCAAGCAACGTTCTACATTAGCTGCGTTTTTGTGACAACAGTGTAGTGAGACGAAAAGCTATTTTTGCCTGCAAACCAAGTGGTGAAAACTAGTTGCAAAATGTCAAAAGCGATAAAAAAACAGTTTCATCTTGAAAGCTAAGCGAGAAACAAACACAGAATAGCAAAGAGAGAAAAATAATGAACCCTAGAGCCAGTGAGAAGGACAAAGAGAGGAGAATGAACCCCCTGAGGGATGTTCAGGAGATACTCACTCCTCTCATCATTGCATCCATCCACCTCTGCTCTATGAGATGTAAATGTAGTCAAAGCAGGAGGGAGGGTGGAAGATTGAGAAAAGAAAAGAAGGAATAAAAAAAAAGGAAAAATGAGGCCGGGAAAAAAAAATAAATTGTGTTCCCTCTCCTCTGGTAGATTGATAACAACTGTTCAACTCGGTTTGTGATGGGAGTGCGAGGGCAGCGGGAGGAAAGGGAGGAGTAATATAAGGTAAAAATGAATTGGATATGTGAAAGAGGGAGGGCAGCTTGACAGATTGATAAAGATGGTCATATTTGGTGAGAGATGAAGATAGAGGATGAAGGGAGGTGTACTTGGAGGAGCTAATTATTGTTCCGCCTTTAATGTGGGAAATAGTGCAAGGTGGAAGAGTTGACAAAGGCTGTTTGGTTTGGAATGAAAGTCATTGGGAGGGATGGAGAAAGGGAGTTAAAATGCTTTGATTGCCAAGAAGTTACAAAGAGAGAAGGGTAAATGGCCAATTTTGAAAGCACCAAACATGACGAACCTGAGCTGAAAACTTTAAATTGAAAAACTATTTTATACTTGACTGGTCATTTGCAAAACAATGAAACTCAGTCTGCAAAATACCAATGTAAACTTAATAAAAATCATACTTTTGCAACATTCTTTGTGAGGGAAAAAGAATGAGGAGGGTAGTTTTGCAAAGCCAACCAAGGCGTGGCTTTGCACATTGTGGTCTGGCGAGGGTAAAAAGACCTTTTCTTGGGTCAGAAGTTATTAATGAGCATACACAAAATCAACATGAACCTGTTTTACACCTGACTCAAGGATAATGCACCACTGGCTGGGTAGTTTTGCTACTGTTTTCAAAATGGAAAACAGTAGTTCTAGAAACGTCCGACATCTCCAATATAAGTTGTAATAAAGGTCGGAAAAGGCTATATTGCATCATTAGTACTTGTTCTTAAAAGTTGACATTTGAAAGATGTGAATCAATACCCAACTAAATAAGGCACTGTTTGTTGCTGTTATCTAAGACGCTCCCCGCAATTCACAGTTTGGTTCAGTTTTCAGCTCATTTGATTGTCAGTGAATCATTTCTAGACTATTTCCTACCAAAAACTGAGCTCATATGATTCAAGATGGCCTTACAAGGCTAGAGGGAGAGGAATGACGGCTAGACAGCTTGACAGGTTAAAAATTGACACCCTCTCTAGGCAATAGAGGAGACGGGAATAGAAGAGATACAGAGATGGTGAGAAGGTGAGCAGAGGAAAAAAAAGGCAAATTGACTGACAGATTGATAAAAAGCCTGTCATCTCTGTTGGGCTGTGAATAAATAACTGGATGAAGGTGTGGGGATTAGAAAGTGTATGGGAGGAAGTGAGAAAGACACTGAGGATGAGTGAGGTGGTCTGGCAACATAACAGGAAATTGTCACCTCTCTTGGACCATGTAGGACTGTGGGAGAGGTCAACGATAACAAGAAATAAAGATGAAAGAGCGAGAAAGGGAGAGGATATGAGAAAAAAAGGAGTAAGATGCAGGCAAAGTGGGAATAAGAAGGATAGCAAACACTGTCAAAGTTGGCCAAAGATGGGAGAGATTGATGGCAGGGCCAAGTGGATGGCAACCAAGAAAGATCAAAAGGGTTAGAGGGAGGAAAAAAGGCAGGGATGAAGGGAGAAACAGAAGAGCAAAACTGGACTAAAATGGGCTTAAATGCCTATCAAAAGGAGGGAGGGAGCAAATCGAGGGATTGAGACAGAGGGGAGGGAGGGCAGAGACTGAAAGACAGCAAAATGGTGTGAAATTGACATGAAAATGAGGGGATGCTTGGGGAAAAGCTAGAGCGCTGTGACACCTGAGGTTTGTGAGGGTTTAGGGTAGGTTGGCTCAGCCCGATAAGATAACTGCCACCTTATCTGCGGCCGTCAGACTGCTCACACGCACACGTATACACAACCTGACATGTGAACAAACACACAGCTCGCACACACAGTTTCCTTTGGCCAGGGAAAAGCAGACATGGACAAAACACTATTGGAAGATTGGCAGACAGGTGTTTGAGGCTGTGATTGGAATTGAGTCAGATGTCTGTGTGTGGCTGTCTGTGGTTTTGTGCTTTTATGTGTGTATACTGTATATGTGATAGGGATGTTCACTTGTGCAGAGGAGGAGGAGAGGAACTGAAATGGAGCAGGGGTTGAAATTGTTTTTTAAAACTTTGGTTTATATATTATGATGGTTGAAACAAAACTTATGAACAAGATGTTCAGTGCCATCTATACTTCAAGGGAAATTCATACACAGTAAGAACATTTTTTTGAATGAGTGGACAATGTGAACCCAACTAATATCTATTTTTCTCCAATTTGATCAGATTTTCTGATTTGTGGTCCACTCAGGAAGTCAATGGACTGTACTTGTTTACTGTATGTACGTCTCCGTATCTACATGTACGTATGTGTAAGATGTTGTGTAGATGAACACTGATCGAGGCGATGGTTTTGTCCGCTCCTGACTGCGAAGTCTTGGTCCAGGTTATAAATGTTGGTTGCACACTGTCTCTAATCACAGCTTGTGCGTAATCGATGTTTCAGTGGTGGGAGGCTGGGAAGTAGGGGGTGGCATAAGTATAGATTTTGTGCATTGTGGAATAAAATGGGCTGAGAGAAATTAGGAAATGTAAAGGTGAGAGGCATAAATGAGAAAAAGAGCGAGAATATATGAATCAAAGAATTGAGAAAAAAAGCTAGTGACAGAAATGAAACATTTTGTATCATATGACAGTATTGAGGCATTATGTACTGTATTATGGACATAAGATACACTGGAAAAGGCAAACTACTAAAATCAAATGTCATTTTTATGCTGCAAAGCAAACATGTTGTCCTGTGCCAGCTTTATGATCAGCTGCTAGAAAAAATATGATGTTGATCACTTAATAGTTTGGATTTTCATATATTTATTTGATTTGCATATTAGTTTTATCTTGCATTTGTCCTGAGGTAATGAAGTAATACTGACATGAGTGTCAATCGTAACATGTTTTTTTTTTCTGTATTGTAAATAGATGTGAAGACATCTTGATGATCGGAAACATGGGAAACAACTGACCACACAAATAGACCCATATGAAATCCTAAATACCATTAGCATATACAGTAGGATTTTCTGCACCCAGTGTCTCGACTCCACATCCCTTTATACAAACATACCCACAAACACATATTGTCCAAGGGGACAAACAAATACTGTACCCCCAGAGGGGATCAGCGCTGTTTAGATTCATATTATAAAACAAATCAACATCATGATCCACCATCATTACTTTGGCAGCAAGTCAGGGACAGAGATTGGATTTTTATACTCTGGTTGCTTTGACGTGAAGGCTGTGAGAGCCAGTCTAACGATTCAACGGTCATCTAAAGCCATAAATGTTAATTAACAGCCTTAGCTGCTGGACATTCATTTCCTACTATAGCCTAAAGGGAGGGCTCATAAAAAATAGGGTGCATGCGGGTATGTCACATGTATGTGTGTGTCTGAGAATATAGCTGTGCATATGTCCTCATCTGTGTACGTGACAGTGCGCGTGTGTCTGTTCGTGTCTGTGCAGCATCATGTGTGACAATGTGTGAACGTCTGTGTGTTCCAAGGACATGTGGTGATGAAAACTGTCCCAAAGGCTCCTCTGTCCTTTTCTAATACAGCAATAAGCCGTCAGCACAAACCATAACTAGCTATCCACACCATGACAACATAATAAAGCTATACAGGGACAAAGTCAGGTAAAAGTCACACAATGACCACCTATTAGAGGTGTACACACACACACACACACACACACACACACACACACACACACACACTTACTAAAGAAAGTTACACTGTGACATCTCAAAGAGCAGTAGGCTACTTTAAGTAAAACTGTTACCCTGGCATCACATTACAGCTTTGTGTGGCTAATGTAAAGCATAGGTCACGCTATGACTTCATAATACAGCTGTACATGACCAACACCAGATAATTGTTACACTATGACATCTTAATACTGCCATACATGAGCACAGCAAGCCGAGTCATTGTCTGATGTCACAGCACACTGTGAGACAACCGAAGTAAGATAAATGTGTCATAATGGCATCGTTAAATTGCTCTATACAGCCAATTTTTGGGAGAAGTCAATAAATGATGTCATAGGTAAATGGTAAATGGACTGCACCTGCCAACATTCACCCATTCATACACTGATGGCAGAGGCTGCCATCCAAGGTGCCGACCTGCTCATCAGGAGCAATGTAGCGCTTTAAAATGTTTCTAATGCTCACTCATCCATTCACACATACACTCACACACCGAATAGTTCCCAATGACGCGCAATTCAGGAGCAATGAGGGGTTCAGGAGCAATTTGGGGTTCAGTATCTTGCCCAAGGACACATGGGACTGGAGGAACCGGGGATTGAACCAACGACCCTCTGGTTAGTGGATGATGCGCTCTACCTCTGCTTTACAGACTGCTTGGTGGCCAAAGTAAAGTGGAGGAGTCACAATGACATGATGAAAGACATTTGAGTCATTATACAATATTATAATGCAGCTGTGTTACAAGGAGAACCAAATGGTATCACAATGGAGCAGCAAATGTAAAAATGAAACTATAGCATTGTAATATATCAATAAATGAGTGCTGAAACAAATAGTTGATTACCTGAATGACAGAAGAAGAATCGATAATTATTTTTGATAATCAATTTGTAATTCAAGTCATTTATAAAGCAAAAGTACCAAACATTTGCTGGTTTCATCTCAAATGTGAGGATTTACTGCTTAATATCCTTTTAAAATCAATACATTTCCATTTTTTCATTCTTTTGATCAGTTGGTCAAACAACCTTTTTTGAACAATTTGAAGTTGTCATCCTGAACTCTGGGAAATTTTGATGGGCATTTTTCATTATTTTCTGACATTTTATAGACTGAACAAAAAATATATACATACAGTACCAGTCAAAAGTTTGGATGGACTTTCTCATTCAAGTGAATAGGAAGGTGCATCTAAACTTTTGACTGGTACCGTATATGTCAATAAACTTTTATACATTTATAGTTGCCCCACATCCAATGGTATTTCTGAATTTTGCTAGCTAGAGTATTTATGACACAGACGTGCTTTTTTCTACTTTAGCTAATGGAAGACTTTGTAATGTATGACGTTTATTTCTCATTAAGTGTATAGCTCTTATGGTTTCCATCTCAATCTCCATCAATTTCATTTAATAATACTCTATCTAATACCCTGTCTGTAATGAATATGGTTTAGTGATATTTCGGCCCATCAGGCTCAAAGCCAGAGTTTTTACTGCTTTAGAACTTGGCCAAAGGTGAGAGCATAATGGAAGAATTATCATTTTATAAGAAGCCAGAGCTGGCCACAACGATACCTTGATGTTTTAACACCAAAAAAAGCTATTTTTTAATTGTTGCGCGGCCAATATCATCAGCTGGTACTCTAATTTTTATTTTGCTGTTTTCACACTAGCTTGTTATTGTAAAATCCCTGTGTTGCTTGGTGAAGTTGGATAATTAATGGCGATGAAAGCCAAACAATGAACCCTACCACTGTCAACCCTTGCTTGTGGAAAACAGAGCGAATGGAGACCAGCCATAACTCTCGCTTTCCATCTCACTGTCGACGCCACACATCCTCCTCTCTCGCTTCTCCATGTCCCATCTATCAATCCATTTATCCATTCTGCCGCATCCACCCGCTCTCCTCTCTCCTTCTCTTTCTCCTCTTATCTATCTAAATGTATTGTAGGACACCACCATTTCAGGCTGGTGTAGTATTCTGACCATGAAGATGTTTTACCCCCACCTCCTCTTCTTCAGCCCCCCTTCCCCAAACAGATAGGAGAAAAGCCCCCATGTCGGAGTCACGGTTCAGTGGTTTCTAATTATGTGTTCACTGTAGGAGCCTGGTCAGAATATTTCATATAGACCCATGAGGGAGATAAGAGAGGCAGGAGGGAATGAAGGAGGGAAAGACAGAGAGGCGAGAGAGAGATTCAAACAGAGACGGCGGAAGGAGGAAGAGAAGCAACACACTTCTTAAATAAATGCAGTTCATTTGTTGTTTGTATTGTCCAAGAACAACATAGCAGTAAGACGGAGCAACAGAAAGAAATGAACCTGGATGAAAGATGTTGAAGTACATATAAAATGAAGGTATGAAATTATATGTAGTATATTTTTTTACACTTATGTCTTACAAATATAAAATGAGATAAGATATTGTTTATGTTTTGTTATTCCTGTTTAACAGAAAACAAACAAACAAACAAAAACATAACATTTTTAACAGTTATGGTTAAGATTGTACCTGAGGTAACCAATACACTACCCTGAGGGGATGTATCACTCGCCCGTAAGCCATTAAAAACGAAAATCGAAAACAAATTTGCGGGCAAAATTTTTCCAAAGTTGAACTTGACACAAAAAATTTGTGCAGACTAATCGTGGCTATTCCATTAGAAGGAACTGATTTTATATGCTGGTGTGACCAGGACATAAAAATAAAAAAAAATCTTTGAAATTTTGACAATCTGTGACTAACTCTTATTTCTCTTTGACAACAGTATGGAGGAATCTTAACTGACATTCAAATGTATGCCCAAAATTTACCCACAACCCAAACCCTAACCCACAGCCTTCTTCA
The DNA here is from genome assembly GCF_963924715.1 of Thunnus thynnus. Classification (NCBI taxonomy): domain Eukaryota; kingdom Metazoa; phylum Chordata; class Actinopteri; order Scombriformes; family Scombridae; genus Thunnus; species Thunnus thynnus. Next base: position 21,116,293 of record NC_089535.1, read on the forward strand.
TCACACAATGAAAAGTCAAAATGTCTCCAGACTTTGCCTTTTGGTAATTACACAATAATTAGGAGAACCTCTTGACCTTGCATGTACAGTTAAACGTGCCACACACATACACCCTTAGAAAGACTTACACACATACACACAGTGGCTCTTTTCAGGGCTCTTAAATGACTGGTGTCATTAATGTTGGTGTGCGGTTGCCAGCTGTAATATTTCCTGTGGTCATTAGACCATCTGGTGGCCTGACTCCTCTTAGCTTCAGATTCTCTCTCTTTGTGTCTCTCTCATACTGTGCCATATTGAACTGTATTTTGGGTTTTTTTTATGACTTTGCCTCATTCTCATCCTCTTGTAGCCCCCATTGCTTGTTGCACTTCATCCATCTCTCTATAATGGCAACCCATTAATGCATTTGTAATTTGTAATTTGAGAGATCCTCATTTATGGTGGGGTCAGCAACCCTTTAAATTAAAGCTCCATCATTGCTGTAAATACAGTGTTATTGCTGAATATAAGGGTTTCATACAAAAACACTCAGCATTTCAAAAAGGCTGCTAAGATGTGCTTGCATTCCTTTTTTCAGATCAATCTGTTTTTGTCAATTAGAATGGATGAAAAGATGTCTAAAAATAATTGCTTCGTTTTGTAAGCACACAGACGCATTTTCAGATGTTATAATGAATATGACAGCTTCCTTGTGTACATTTGACAGTTTGTTGAGTTTGCTCTTATTTGTTAGATTTAAATTTACTCTCCAATGCAATCACAAAAGAAATTACTGTCATGTACAATGTGGTTAGTGTATAAGGGAAATATTAATATAAGAACAGGGGAATAATAGTGCAGATCTGCATTCTGTTCATGTTCATGACAACTACGTGTTTCATATAGTGTCTTGTGAAGTGACTTCTGTTGTCTTCATTTGCCTTTGCTGAACAATGTTTAAGCTATGGCAAGACATCACAATAACATCATAACAAGCACATAACAATATCATCAATTTAATCATCCTTGGTAGATGCTGTAATGGGAGTAATGTTCTACTTAAAGAACAATTCTATAATGAACCAAGGTCTAAAGTCGCTCATGTGCGAACACCTATTTAAAATGCAGAATCAGCCAACTGTATCTATGGTAGGTGCGTCCATGTACAGTGCATACCTACACACACACACAAACACACACACACACACATACATTAATAAACATAAACTCTCGCAGAAATAGATTAAAACATTGTGTGTCTCAGTCCCTGATTCTCTCCTTCTCTGCTTGTTATATTTCTATCAACCAATAACCTTTCAATATGTGTCACTGTCATCCAGCTACACTCCAACAGTACAAGCAACAATACACAACACATGCAATGTAAATTTCAGAGAAGGGATGTGGACGCATCACTGGAAAGGTAACCAGAACATGCAGATTGAGTCAATTTAAAAAAAAAAAAGTTTTAGATCAATATGATAATCAATACATAACAACACATTAAAGAATAAGATTTAATTTCCCTTGTATAATGAAAGAGAATTTGTTAGAGAAATGTTAAGAAAAAAGGATGTGAGTATTTTCTTTAAGGTGATATTCATTGTCTCTGTCATGTTACTTTTTTTCTCCAGTGACAGAGCATGATCTGTTTTGATGTGGTGTCTCCTGGACCTTACAGCCTTTGTGTAGCTGTAACGAAAAGGCTCAACAATATAATATAGTCTATGGTGTGGTGAATTTGATAGCAAGCTTGCTGTCATTGCCTCTTAGTTTGAATTTGCACATTTTCCTTTCATTTCCTATATGGTCTTTGACAATCCTTCTCTTAAAGGTAATCTTGAACCAACTCATAATCAATCCCAAGAGCCCTTATACTATTAACATGTGGGAAAAATCCAATAGAGTCAAAAGAGGCGAAGAAGACTATAATAGAACAGTGTTGCAAGAGAGACTGCTTTCACAATTGAGACACTTGAATATCACAGCATCCCCCCCAAGGAGGCAGCAGATTGTTCAAGTTCTCAAATATAGTGATAAAAAAAAAAACTGAACCATTACCATAGAAAGATCCTATACGTTTAAGTCTTTGCAAGAGTAGCATCAACAGAGAGGGCAATTTGTTCAGACCATGGGCAGGAAAATTATTCTTCCCTTTTTATCGCTAAAATCTATAGCAGACAAAAGGAAGTGTAATCTCCATCCACAGTCCTTTCACCTCTGACAGCAGTGAGAATCATGTCTGTCTGCTTCTGTCAGGTCAAAATACAAGAGAGTCCTCATGCTTTTAGTTTTTCATCCTCACAAGTGTGAAGGATTAGGCAGTCTTTTAGTCTAATAGGCAGTATTGAATATCGGTTACTTAAGAGGCAACAAGCATTCATTACATGCATGTTCTGTGACTTGTTCAAAATGCTTGCCAATTAGGCTTCATGGTGAGCAAGTTAACTCAAACCAAATCTCTGATTTTAGATGACATTATCAAAATGTACCATATGTACAACATTATGTTTCCATTACAGTGGGCTTCTTTGTGCACATTCAATTCCATAACTGCAAGAGACTTTACTCTAGTCCAATAGGTTTTTATCACATGAGACTGCAGTTTCTGTGAACTGAAAGCTATTTTCTACTCAATAATTAAATATTTCCTGCGTGATGTCTTTAGGAAATTAAATGGAATCAAAGGTTTTATTCCAAATCAGTAGCATCATTAAAATGTCAGCCATTCATTAACTGAAAACAGCCATGTTTTTAGCTTAATTACATAATTTATGTGGTACACTGTGTGTTTTGAACAGATTTCATGAGCACAAGAGCAGCTGTTTCTCTACAGAGGATGCTATAATCCTTTGGTTGAAGTGGACACATTCATAATGCAAATCAAAACTGAATAATGGTTTCAAATGACTGGGGCTATGACGACCAGACATTCAATATTATTCCAAGACACATCATCTGCTCTTGGCGGCATATTTACGATGCCATATATTCATATTTAAGGTATACATTTGTTGCCTTTAAACTCTGCACCTCCAAGACAAGAATATCCAGTCCAGACCACCTTCTATTCCTCTAAGAAGAAGGCGGCGGCCTGGACTCTCTATAATAAAACTGTCAGTGCCTCATGGCAGGGAGTGCACAGCTTTTAAAGGGAATTAGAGGAGCTGATTTGATTGGCCATGATTGATGCCAGCCTCTCACACGCCCACTGATAATGTATTCCTCCTAAACACACTCTGTTTCCAAATGTGCCACAGGTGTGTTCTGTTCCTTAAATAATGAAAACAGTTCCCTATGTCCCACATGTAGGTGTTGTTTTTGTCTAATGAGATTAGGAGGATAGCTAGGAGTCAGGGGACATGAAAATATCAGTCCATTATGTCCTTGGAAATCCATTTAAAACCAACTTTACATACTGCAGGATGGTACTGGAAGCTGCAAAACAGTACATAGCCACAACCTGCCCAATCCATGTTAATTTAAGCAAGCAGAAAGCAAGCTTTAAGTGCTGGCATTTACATTTAAAATGAGAAAGACTCACTTATGCTTCTCGACCACTAAATTACCACAAGTGCGGTTTTCTACCTCGAGAAGCCGTAACACAAAATCCAGTTTAGAAGTTCACACTACACGAGCAATTTTGAGTCAGACCTCCACAACATCTTGGGGTACAATGCTGCTGCAGGCGGGGGCTACAGAGCTGGTGTCTGTTTCTAAGTTAATGTGTGTGCTGTATTGTGGGAATCGTATTCCTAATGGGAGTGTCACAGGCCTGTGAGAGTCCCTTATGCCTGTCTTTTTAACATAAAGCCTTCTAAAAGCCTCTTGCACATGAAAAATGATTGGAAGAGCTAAGTCAAGCACAGCCCCAAGCACAAAGTGGGAATCACTGTCAGAAAAAATGTGTTTTTATTCCAATAATATTCATAATCCTCCCTGGCTGAGGTTATCTGTAGTGAATGTGTGTGAGAGTGTGTGTGGGTACATACATTATATTTAAACAACAATATCATGTACTGTACATCAAAAGGAAATTGCTGGAGTATTAGGTGCATTAGAAGTCTATGTGAACAATGTCAACCAAGTGAAATCAGACTGTGCTTAACATTTCACATTTTCTTTATCTGACTGTTGATTTCAAAGGTCTTTCCTAATGTGATTTTGACCCATTTCATTTAGCATTGCTGATTTAAGTCTGGCTTGTCTCATAGTGAAGCTAATTTATTCATATGTTGTTACCAGGGATGTTAAATTGGCTGATATTGTTCAGATCATGACACAATTGAGGCAATGGAGATGGACATTATTGTGAGACTAAGCGTGATGTGGTGCTCACAAGTCATTCGACGAATCAGAATTTATGCTTTGTCAATTAAATCGTCCCCCATAAGCTTCTCTCACGGCCATTTATCAGTGAAATTAAGTCGGAGCAAAAGCCACTCATGAATTCTGACTCAGCAGAATTCTTACATCTCAGTAATGTGTTCTTATACTTTGGTATTAAGACTCTGCTGGACAGAAGATTTAGGATTATTTTAATTAACACCCCTCCAGCCAGTCAGGATGGAGTGCACACCAAGGCCACAATGCTGTGTAGGAATTATCCCTAAGAGGATATTTTTCACTGCAACCATGGCAGTGATGCAAGGAGATGCAGTCATTTGGCAGTTGTCCATCCTTTTGTACCAAAACTTTGTTTTTGTTTTGTTTTCTTGCTATATATTATCATATTTTGCATAATTCAAGGTCTATACTTATATTCTGGGGCTCTACTGAAATATTTTACTCATACTGACCCTTTACACAGCCCCTCAGTTCAGCCTCTGTCTGAAACAGACCGTTTTAGCTCCTGTCTCTGTTCTGATTGGCCAGCTCTCAGAAGTTGCGTCCAGGCTCAGGAGGCAACTTAAACGAACCATAAAACAAACTGTTGTATTAGGATTTCACTACTTTTTCTCGTTCTTTACTCAAAATGTCAACTTCTCAAATACATCCATACATGTTCAAGACGTAATCCAATTCGAAATATAAGAGTGGGCAATGCAAACAACACAAGGAAAAACTTAAGCAACAACCTCAGCAACGGACGGCTGTTTATGAATGATGAGCTGTCATCAGCTCGTCGCTGAGGTAGAAAAAAAATGTCACAAAATGAAACATTCAGAGCAGGTTGAATCCTGGGTTTTTGACTTGCAGGGAGCATTTCTACATACGTTAACCTCAATTTTTGGAACTTTGACTATGTCTAACATAGATATCTGACATTATGACAGCGTATAAATAACAGAAAACCACAAAAGCATAATATGTTCCCTATTAAAATGTACACAAAGTAGTTCCTTTTCTAGCTATTTCTGCTAAATTTAAAAATACTTTTCTGCGTAATTGGTCATTTTCTTTTTTGCATGGACCCACTAAACCGAGAGTTAACAGGTGTAATAGTAGACAATTAGGTCCTCATTCTCCATATCTAAAATCTTGAGTGGGATAATTTGATACAAAAACCCACCATATAACCTTAGCCTTACTTGCCAACTCACACACACATAGACACATAGCAAATGCTGTGTAACTACCACCTTACAGAGGCTTTGCAGTCTTGACAACTCAATTTTCTGATTATTATAACATAATTGTGGCAGTTAATAGGCATTCTCATATTTCATTTTGGTTTTTATGAAAAAAATGCTAGTTTGAGGCCATATTACTTCTAAGTAGGCAATTAAAACAAATTGCTTCTAGTAATGGAGAAATATGGCTGCCTATGATAAGTTCCATATGGACTTTTTTCCACATTTCTGTCTGTTTCAGCTACCAGTTGATGGATTTATGTTATAGAGGAGGGTCTTGAATTAAACCACAGACAGACACACCACATTTAAATGGAAATACCAGTGTGATGCCCTCATACCAATGCACAGATCATATATTCTATAACATGACACGCACACACAGGAAGCATGAACATAGACTTGTGCATGTGCATACACACACACACACGGACAGATGCGAAAGAACACAGGCACACACTTCAAGTTGAGCATAACCAAAGGGCTTCAATATGGATTTCACACTTGAGCTAAACCTCCTTAACTTTCCTCAACAATATGGACGCCTCAAGCCATGTCACTTCCCCCACTGCCACTACAAACATTCACTTATTCTTCACAGACAATATTCCCCCTCTGGTTTAAAACCTCATTTAAGCACACTGTTTATGGAGGATGGTCTGAAGAATATTTTAATGTCATTATGTGGGTTCATATATCTGCTTTAATGGATTGAGACAGGATATGACATGACACATTTTTATAAGCTGCATTCAAATTCAGTGTTATGACCTGAGAGTTTCAACTGGTGTTTTGTTTGTATGAAAATTTCCCTTATCTTATTTTAACAGTAGTAGCATAGTAAACCTGACTCTGCCTCATAGGAAAACCAAAGTATGCAATGTACATCGCAATAAAAAGAAACACAATTCCCATCACAAACTGGTTCCAGCTCTAAATATGGAAAATGGAAAAGCCATGAAATTCAAATAAAGCAAGCCAAAGTTCCTATGTCTTTGAAAACTCATCCAACAGGACACTATATCTTCCCCAACTAGGGGATAAAACATTGTTGGCTTACATGTTGCCCTTTCCCTCGTGCTCTTTCTTTTTTGCCCTCCTCACACAAACACACAAGCAATTCAATACTTCCCAGACTCGAGAGACAGAATATGTGGGACCATATAATGTCCATGACCAATAATGCATCAGGAATGTGTTGTGAGGAAATCGAGGAATTTGTCATGGGGAGGGAAAACTGAACGTGTGGCAGGAAATTGACCGACTGTTCAACATGCCTTCACAGTGAAATCTAATCCACTGCTTACACATGCACGCTCACGGACACGCAAGCGTTCTCTGTCTTTCTCAAACACAGGCTTTATGTTCATACTTCTAAACACGAACACATGTGTACATATTCTAAATGTCACACACACACACACACACACACAATCTGACGACTAAACACAATGTGATTCCCTAACACAACACTTGTTCTCCTAAAGAGGGATTTACTATGAATCTTGTATTGCTGTAGGTCAGTTGATTATCTGGTGAATAGAATTTAAGATCACAGGAAGATAAAACTGTTGTTACAACAAAAAACACATTGTCGCACACACATACACAGACAATAGCGTCTCATCGACGAACAAATGTAATGTTACTAAAATTGGAGGGTATTTAGACTAGTTCTGGTTGTGCCTGTCAGCGATGGCACTACTGCAGGTGGCTGTTGAGAGCGATCATAGAGCCACAGATGGAGCATGTAAAGGTTGCATCTGGGGGGGAGAGATGGCAGAAGGCTAGCATGACTACCGCCTCTGGGCTCTTTGCTGATGGGTCCATTGGTTTTCAAATGTGACTTCTACAGACAAACATAATGAACACAGCAGTGGCAGAAATCACCTGAAGGTTTCTGCATTTAATGTGGCATTTTGTATTTAAGTGAATGACAATGTGGTTAAAACAAAAGGTATTGTATTTAATTGTGCTATATCAATGAAGGCTGATTTGATTGATTAAAATAAATTGGATAAAATGCTATGTGAACAGGCAAGATGCAATCAACATTCTGTCAAGGTGCCACAAGGGGCTTTAAAAAGAAAAAAAAAAAAATCTCACCTCAAAATAAACCACAGCAAGAATAACAAAACAAGATGGCAAGCTCTGATAAAACTGCAAACAGTAACGGAAATAAAACGACAATGGGAACAACATGGCAGAAAATAGAAGCATGATAGCAACGACCATGAAATGACAAGGGAAATAAAAATAAATTAAAATACGTTTCCCTAATGAGGGGGATCGTAGAGAAACAGATGGTGTGTTCAGCTGGTGTTTGGACCAGGGTTTTTATCCACCAGGCATCAGTTTTTTTGGCTGTAGAACTGTGGCGCTCCAGGCAGCCAGTTTACATGCTCTGTCCGGTTTTGTTTTTTGCCAGGGTTGCTTCCATATTGATAATGTTGGTTTGCCGGAGGACATCGATGTGAGAGGGATGCTCCTCCAAGGTGACCTTTGTAGGGATTTTATTGGATGCCGTGAATGTAAAAGCATTCAGGTTTTTGGATGTGGAGACACTGTTTGATTTAGGCATTGAAGCTGTGTTAAATGCTTCTATCAGGTTAAATGCCAAATATAAACTTTCACACTGAACAGACATAAGCCAATCATAAACTCTGGCAAACAAATTCACAGTATGACTGAACATATAAAGGTATGAAAAAGATACACACACACACACACAAAAACTGATGACGGCTGAAGTAATTTGACATGTGTGAGGGTATTCTACATTTTTTAAATCCTTCCTGATAAGCGACTATTTTCTACTCTGCCTCCAAGTCAAAGATAGGTGACTGGTATCTCACTCCCATTCTCTCTCATTCACACACACACACACACACACACAGAAATGGTAAACAGTCACGTTTATACCCGGAGGAATATCCTGGGAAAAGCCATATAGATATAGATATCTTAACTCTGACTGAGCAGCGGGTGTTGTGTGTATGTTGGTGACACAATGGTATGTGTTGGTCCGTCTGTGTTTGTCATTTTATGTGTGTATGCCCAGCGTGTCTACATGAAGCTACGTGACAAAGTATATGCGTTTACACGGATTTTTGCAAACTATTGATGTGTGGGTGTTAAATTTCGCCGCTCTGCATGCATTCGCCTGTTTGCTTGTGTGTTGTGCGACATAAGGTGCGTGCGCTTGTTTGTGTGACAGCGTGACTGTTGACTGTCTGTGTTTGATATGTCTCCTTAGCCACAGGTGCAGAGAGATGCTGACACTGCTTACAGAGAGACACAGTGCAAGAGAATGAGTTTATTTATCTATCTGTCAAGTTCTTTCTGTCTCTCTCTCACACACACACACACACACACAAACACAGGAACTCAGACAGACAAACAAAATTGGCACATAACTGCGCTCAGACACACACCCGTACGGAGACTGACATGCCCGTAAACAGACAAATAAACATGCCTGCACACATACACATACACACACACATCTGGAAGGAGTATGGGATCGTAGGCACCTCGCCAAGGTAAATAGAGGAAATTGCCAGCCTTGACATTTTTTGGTGTTGAGTGAGGCCTCTCAAGGTGACAGCTTTCACTGGGTGTTAGTGAGAGACAAGGATTGGTGCTGCTTAACAATCAACACACTGTCATTTGCTGTCTGTGAGTGTTTGTGCTTGTGACCACGTGTGACTGAGAACATGTGCGTGTGACAGTTATGTATGTGTCAATGTATGTGTGAACTGTTTCTTGATTGTATCCGGAAACCATGCATTTTAAATATAGAAAACATAAAATCAAACATAAAATGTTACTCAGTCTTTAAAGCATGATTTGAGTGCATGCAAAGAGAAAAAAAAAAGTTTTAAGATTGAGCAAGGACAGAACTGTGAATGAAATTGATGAGCTGAAGATGCAAAACAAATTTTGTCTCTAAAATTAAGCAAGCAGTCAAGCTTCCTTCACCCAATATCTTCAAAGCTGCAAGCTCTCCATTTTGGCAGTTTGTATACTTTTGGATTTGATGCGGATGTATAGCATAAATCTGTAGGGCTTTGCAAAGTTTGACCCTGAATCATTTTGAGGCATGATACCTAAAAATTGCCAACATGTGCCCCCTCAGAACACATTTTGAGCCAAGTGCAAAAAAAATGTTAAAAAGTTTGCATTAAAAATTGAATTTACTTCTTTAGTAAATGTGTCGCTGCTCGCCTACTCTGTAGATTTGTCCTTAATGAAATTGTGTACATGGGTGATGCCTACCAAATTGGCATGATGATATCGTTGTTGGGGTGGGGGGTGGGGAAATGGGGGGCTAATGGGGCAACTTTTAAATCACAATGATATGATGGTAGAGGGCTCAGTGGTCGATGACTGTCAGCCATCGGCGATGGACAATGGCATTGTCCATCGACCCAACCCTATTTCACTGTACCTGTACAGTACATTATGTGGAGTGCATGCCTTCTACTCTCTCTACCATACAATGCTAGTTTATAGAGGATACCACTATCTCATTTTATGTCTGTCGATGTCTTTCAACAACACAAAGGAACATAAACCAGTTATGTAAATAATCCCCCCTCCATTCACTCCCAGTCTTTTGTGCACTGCAACGGATCTAGTGTGTACATGTGTGTGGGTAAAGTCACACCGCAAACCCTGTATAGATGATGCCTCTCCTTTAACCTTGACTCTCTTTTGTGTAAGGTTGAAAACATGAGGAATACCAGGGTAATGTGCATATTTCTGCATGTGGTGAGAGCAAATATGCAGATATTGAATTGATAATTAACACAAATAATCACAAACCAACAGAAGTAACAATTACAAATAATGCAAAAACTATATGAATCAAGTACTCATTTTAAAAAATCATTTTTTTGTTACACTGATGCACACACACAGATGTTGTCTCCTTCTTAGGACGTTGAACTGGCTATCACTGTCCTCCCCTCTCCCCACATAATTCAACTGAATCCATTATTTCTTCCCATCTCCCAATGTTGAGATCCACGGTCTCATTTTTCTTGACAGCGTTCGACCCCTAGTTGCTCTTATAAGATTCAGTTTTCAAGTTCGATAAGAAATGTCTCGGTCAGAATTCTATCTGCCATGAATTTATGGCCTCCGGAAAGTCTGACTTCTGTATCTTACAGAAAACTAGTTGTGAAGAGGCAATTCAACCCCCACCAGCCCCCAAACCTGGTGGTGCATCATGTTAAAACTGTTGTATATGGGTGTTTTGTGTCAGTAATTGTAATTTTGTTCTACTTAATGTCCTTAATCAATCCATCTCAAGCTCACATTTCCACACACCCTCAACATTTGCATATACATTCTTTTATAATAGCTTTTATGGCAACTCTAGTTGAACACTGATCACCTAAAAACATTTCAACCACAGACACGTCAGCAAATCTTGATTCTGCTTACAGCTGTAAGGGGCACTCAATCAGTGTTGATATTAGCTTGTTAGCCATAGAATCTGCTTGGCTAACCATGGAAGTCTTGTGAATACAAATGATTTTTACATCATCAGATCAATCACTGTTACTTACTACATCACTACACTTGATTCAAATCAGCATCACTACAACCTTTTTTTTTTCCAGGTATCTCTCTTTTTTCCTGCCCAGCTGTTAGACACTTAGCCATTATTTACACACTGCTAATCCCCCAGTGGACCCCCATGATGGAGCCAGACGTGGTTGCTAGGCAATTTGTAATACGTCTGCAAAGTTTCTGTCAGAGGGGCACAGAGGGACTGACAGTTCTGTATAATATATTAAGACAGAGTTAGAATATCTAACATTTTAATATTGGATCAGGGGATCGCTTGTGTAAAGATCTTTCTCTCATAATTTCACTCCATTTATTTCCTCTCGGTCTCCTGTCTATCGACACCTTCCTTTATTTTCTCCTGGCTGAATCCCCAGACAAGGTAACCCCAGTGCCCTCCACACAGTCTCTTTGATTCACCCTAAATTTCTTCTCCTCCATTTCCCTTTTTCCTCCTAACTCCCTTCTCCCCACTCTTTCACTCTATCCTCCCTCCCTCCCTGCTCTTTACTCCTCTCCCTCCCTCTCCCTGCAGTAGCTACCAATAAAGGATGTTGTTAATATCATTAGGCAGACTTCCTCTCCGGCCCAGCGCCCAGCCCACTCCCTTTCAGCCATAATCAAGCGTGCACACTAACTATCAAAGGAGACATCGCTAATAAACTACCACAGTGGAGCGGAAAAACACACATGTACACTCCTGCAGAGAGAATACTGTTGGCTAAGTGCAGTGAAATAAATATGTGCGTGTGCGTGTTGGTGCTGAGGGGACGGGTGGGTTGGCCGGGGATGGGGTTGGGGGTGGGGGTCATTGGTGTGGGTTACCCAGACAACACTAATAAAGTATACTCAGTCTAATGCAAATCTGCCACTTAGGTATACTAAATTAATTGGGGTTGAGGGACATATACACAAGCAGACACTGCTAATAAAGTGTGCTCTGAGAAGAGGCAAATACTGTCAGTTTAGTGGACTTAAATGGGAAAAGGGGGCTGGGTGGGGGGTAAAGGGGGGGTGGCAACTGTGGCTTCCTGTTGCACTGCAGTCATTTGTTGTAAATCATCCTAAAACGGGAGCGTGTATTGCCAACTGCCTCGCTTGAAAGTGTTCTCTCCTGACAGCTGAATGCTACAGGGCATATATCACTACTTAAACACGGTCTAAAGGGAATATATGATGCAATACTGTGAGCAAGGAGCACTACATTTAAAAAGAAAAAAAAAAAAAAAAAAGGTTGGGCGGCCAATGACACGAGGCTGCTAATAGAGCATGCATGAGGCTGCTAATAGAGCATGCCGCACAAAAAGCACAGATTCTCATGCAAGCGCAGGTAATTATCTGTCTAAATGAAAGGAAGGAGGTGTCAAGCATATACATTCATCATCCTCTTAATTGTCGAGACACAGATGTGATGGTCCTAGTTGTGGAAATCATATTTTATACAGCGCTTTGTCTCCATTATTTGCTAAAAACAAAGATGTTTGTTTCTTTTTTTGTGAAACAAATGCTCATCATTCAGCTCATTACTTGGCTGGGTGGAACAGAATGAGAATTGAGACAAACAGTTATTCAGTTTTTTGGGGTTTTTTTTTACAACTTGGATCTTCTGTTGTTTTCTATTTGGTATGATAACAATGTAATCACCAAAAACCAATGGTGGAATCCAAGCTAATGCTTTAATGCTTTATGGTCAATAAAAATGAAGAAAATACTGTCACTTAAGTCGATTATAGTGCACAGGAAGTTCAGAAATGGAAGCAGAATTCAACATTGTCAAGATTTTGTCATTGCAATCAATGAAATCTGAGCATCAAAATAATTGATTTGAATGAGAATTTACCACAACAGCACAACAACCTGTGTTTCAACACAAACAAGTCAAGCCTCTTCATGTGCATTTGAACAACCATTGGGATTTTTCAGTGTTATGTGGCCACGACTGAGCTCCACTGTCATGCTTTATTTATCCTTTTCCCTCTGCACTGTAATGGAAATATAAAAGGGTGCATTGATTAGTGTTTAAGGATCAGGCTTTAATAGATTAAAAGCCCCCGGCTCTGAGAGAGGCACTCACTCACTCACATGCACACACACACACATACAGACACACAAAATTGTGCATAAAGGCAAGCTTATATACCCACTAACTGGCGAATATATGGACGCATATGGAAAGAGATAGACATAAGCAGTAACACAGACGTACAAACAGCTGATTCACACACTTGACATTAGATGGACACAAACAGAAACACACACACACACACACAAACACCTACAGCTGGCAGCAGCAGAAGCCTAAGCCTTTCAACAACTATAAATATTTCATAGCTAAAATAAGTAAATATATCTGAAATATCTCCAAAAATAAAAAGGATGAAGACGTCTCATTATAATAAAGTGAGAACCCTAATGTTGATTTTCCACTTGATGGAAAATTCATGCATTTTTAACGTAGTGCATTATTAATCATGCGGTCCCAGAGTTGTGAACATTTTGTACAAACTAGGGTGAAGTCAGGTCTCAATTTGAGTTTAAAAAAAGAAAAAAAAAAAAGTAAACATGAAAATAAATGAGGATGGCAGTGTTTCAGCATCCCATTGCTGATGTATCATGAGAGCATACCTGAATATGATGATAGAGCAAGTGAAAAACAGTAGCTGTGAGGGCAGAAGAAAAAAAAAATCTTCCTTACTAATGTTTCCAGGTTATTATATGTAAAACATGTTCTGAGATGTGTCGTTTGGAAAACCTATTGCATAACATTGTTTTTGGCTGCAAACCTGCCATTCCACCCTGAAAACACCAAATTCTGTTTAAGTATTACTGCTGTGATAAAGACAGATAAACTTAAAACCATAACACGTGTCTGCCCTCTGTATTCTTGTCTCTCCTCGCCAAGTGCTTCATTTCCCACTCTCTTTCCATTTATCTTCTGTTCAATGACCATTATCACATCTGAACTCAAATGTATGGCCTTGACTCCCAACCTGTCCAACTAGTCCCCTTTCATTTTCTCTAATCTTTACACCTCCTCCTCTCTGACCTCAATCATGCAAGTGGCCATAATGGTGTTAGCCTCCTGTACGATCACCCTTTTTTTCTTTTGATCATTGTTCACCCGTCTTCCTCTCATCCTTTCTTTCGGTCTTCTCTTTCTCCAACACTGATCACAGGCACCGTGTCTGTTGATAGTCTTTCCTAACCTCTAATTTCCTCCTCTCACCTCCCCACCATATTCACATTACTTCCAGTCTCCCTCTCTTCTGTTTGACCACAATCATGTTTGCTGTTAGCCTCGGCCAGGTATATCCACTCCTCTCATTGCTCCCTCTTGTCTGCCACCTTTCTTGCAGTCCCAATCATGCCTGATGGTATCCTTCAGTTAAACTGTCCTCTGCTCCATAATTGAATCGCTTCTGTTCTTCTCCTCTGACCACAATCACTTTTGTTCTTAGCTTCTTCCTAACCTCACAAGTCGTCTTTCCTCTCCTCTTGTCTTTCTTAATCCCTTCCTCAAGAAGTCACATACTAGTTGCTAGCTGTGCCTACAGCCTCTCCTCCATCCTGTCAGGTCCTCAATGTCTGCCTCAGCTGAGAGCACTCTTGCCTGTTGTGCGACTCAACTTTCCCTGTCACTTCTCCTGACCCCCCTGTCTCTCCTCTCCCTCAAGAAGTGACCTGTCTTGTCTGCTGTTAGCCACACCTGACCTCTCCTTGTCTCACCTCTTTGGTTTTCAGCCTTTCTCTCACACCCTGTAACTTTCTCAGACAGTCACGCACTCCTCACTCTTCTCATCTGCCACCTCGCCATAGGATGTATAACCCAGTTTCACATTTCACCTCATGTAATGCATCGCAATTTTGAAATGTGTTGCCCATATCGATATTGATCCCCATCTCATCTAATTGCGTCACAGCCGAATGTATTACATATCTATAAAATGTATATGTATTTTCTTTTCCATATAACACAATGTCATATTTGGTATTCTCAAAACTCAGCACCAGGTCTTTCCTGGGAAAAAATCCTCTTCTATAAAGGGAGCGATGCATTTCTTGTTGTGGATGTTCTTCTTGTGCTTGGAATTAATGACCAGCACGGCATGGATAAACAGAAATAAAAGTGCCACCCACATAATTTCATTAACAACAAATACAAGAAAAAATACAGCAAAACAAGCAAATTGATTGAAATAGTATCTACAAATCATCATCAAATAATCATATGATTAAAGCAAGACTACGTAACATCTGCTGAGCAGCAGCAACAGCGGCCTCTGCTGCCACAAGTGGTATTTACAGGATGCTGGTGCATTTAATTCTGTTGATAACAGGACGACCAACAATCTGTCAAATGCAACTTAACATTTTCACTGGTCACACCAGTGTGCCTGAAACTTCTCTCCAGTGTTCCTGTTGGTACTTTAAGATATCAGCCTTATTTTACTGTTTCCTGATCACTTTCAGCTGTATTGGAGTCGTGTTAAGTTACTGCTGATGAAAACCTTTCTATGATTAGAGATGTGCAGATGGGTCTTCAGCTAATAAGTGACAGCTGATTCACCTGATGAGCCCTTTGGTGAATTACAATCACTTGTATACTTGCCAATATGTAACTATGTTGTTATCAACAGAACTAAGATACAGGCTAGCAGCTACAGGACTGTATTTTCAGCGGTATGTAAAGATGATGTGGATCATAGTGGATCGTAACATAAGTCAGTCAGTATGATGTGAGCGAGTACATTTTAGCA
Source organism: Thunnus thynnus (assembly GCF_963924715.1). Lineage (NCBI taxonomy): Eukaryota > Metazoa > Chordata > Actinopteri > Scombriformes > Scombridae > Thunnus > Thunnus thynnus. Next base: position 21,132,182 of record NC_089535.1, read on the forward strand.
CACAGCTGCTGTGTGTTCAGATGTTGACATTCACATAAAATGGTGGAAGAGATGTGTGGAAGAATAGCATGGCTATCGAAGCTCTGCTAACTCAGCAATGAACACATCTCATTTCAAATAAGTTCTTCACAATAAAAGCCTTCCATTTGTTTGTCAGTGAAAAGCTTTTAATATGAAGCAGCAGCAGCAGGAACTGGAGTTACAGCCAGGTAACTACTATTTCTCATGGGTGAGCGTATCTGCTCATGAAAGAGGTGCCATTCTTCGTATTACAAGTCAGTGTACCATCAGAATGATTTTAAAGATGCCACTTTAAGGTAAAACAGTTGCATAATGTTGCTTTAATGTGTGCATCAAACTATAATTGTCCTTTTTGCAGTAGTACAGCCATGCATTTCTTCAAAGGAGCTACAACTGCAGGCATAATTGATGTCAGTGCTAACTGTTGGTAGGCTAATGCCGTGTTCATGTCCTACCATACAGACAGTAACTACAAGCAGAGGAGGGGGTGTTAAGTCAGACGTCTGTTATTTCTGACAGCTATGATAACTCCCACTTCCCATGAAGATCAACAGAAATGTCTACAAACTGGCAGTGGGCAGTTACAACTAAATAAAATTCAATATTAACAGTAATACAATCAATTCATTGAATTCAAAAGATGCTATGCACTGTTTACTATCACTCAACGAAGCGTTACAAGTATGTAACATGATAGAGCAAGCTGATATGGGATTTATTCCCATTTATCTGGTGTGACCACAAGGAGTAACCAAGCGTTCCTAAGACTTTTTCCTATTTCGAAATAGTGGTTTTCCCGCTTTTTCCTCTCTGACATGGCAACAATGCAGCATTTGCTTTAATCATCGTTTTCAACATGTGAAGAGCAACCAATGTTTCATGCATTTGCCTAATGAAAATAGAAACATAAAGCAAGTTAGTCCATAATACTAAACCTACTAACAACATAGACAGATTGAATGACAGATAGATGGATGACACATCATACATCTAACTCTCCAAAAAAATTGCTAATGACTCTCTCTTCATCATGTATTCCTCTACCGTGTGTGCTGTTTATTGCATCTTCCCATACAGCACTGTAGCCTGTGGGCACATTTACTCTGCTCTGCTTCTCCTCAAGATGCACTTAAATATATATAGTGTGTGTTTCTGAGGAAATTATTTTATATACTGAATGCATGTGTCAGGATAGAAAAATAAGTCTGTGCATGTTTCTAGCATACATACAGTACATGAAAGTTTGTGGCTGCTGTCTGGTATCATGTTGGTCCACCTGTATGTTAAAAGAATGCGAATGTCCTTCAGATAGTCATTAACTGTGTATGTGTGTGAGGGGGACACTTTAAAGAGACTCCCCCTACTGGAAGAGGCAGAGTCTGTGTGTGCACATGCGTCTATGCGTGTGTGTGGGGTACAGGGACTGTGGAAGGGGGGGGTTTGTGATGCATATTCATAAAAGGTTTTCTCCATATTCCCTGCTTTCATCCCTCGTTTGCTTTGATCAGAAAGTTAGAGGAGCTGAACTCTTCTATCTGTGTGCTGCAAGAATGCTACAGGGGCTGAATGGAGAGCTGTCTAAAGATGAAAATACAGCCAAGTCAAGCAGATATACACACAAGTTGACACACAAGCTGACCCGCAAGCAGACGCATAAGTTGACAGACAAAAAAGCCGCCTGGCAGACACTGACTCATCAGCAGAGAAACAGGCATACCATATATACAAATAGCACAAAGACAGCAGAGGGACCATGAATATACAAGTTTAGGAAAATATCTACTAACAAGAAGCTTGGAACCACACATAGCAAAGACTTTTCATAAACATTTCACAACTTTCTGAAATGTAAAGTCCTGATCCATAGTTAGAGGGCATGTTAGGAGTTATGGCAATAAAGAGTGGAAAACACTCTTTAATGACATGCAGATACTAAAGAGTTTAATATCTGCATGTCCTCTCTGTATTAAAAATGTACAAAGAAAGCACAAGAGTTCTTCTGGCTTACCGAAATAATTACACACCGAGTCCCCCTCTGAGCCAGATCTTCTAGCTCAGGGTGCAGAGAGGAAACCGTTGGAAAATGTGGATCTCTGAGATGCATGTGAGGCTGCTTAATTGGGGCCAAATCTTAACAAAATCTTGTCATGTTTTCACACCCTTAGGTGCATTTAGATAAAAGCACACAGCAAGTGGCATATCTAACTAGAGAGAGAGAGAGAGAGAGAGAGAGGGTAGACGGAGAAAGCGTGGGAGCTGTGCGTTGCCAGAAAGGAGCACTGGCTCATGTTGTTGCTGCTGTTTGGAGGCTTGTTGAGTACAAAGATCTTGCCTGCATTTGTTTCGCAGTGGCATGTAATATGTCGTGGATGTGTGCATGTACACACAAGTACACTTACCGAAGCCTTTTAGAAACTGTTTACTTTTTAGGCGAGAAAACTTTTGACTCCCCCTCCTTTATTCTCCACACCAGCTTCCAATTTGTAGCCTTTGTGTACGTTACAGCAGTGAGATTTGCACTCCCCCACTCCCCCCCACCCTTCTCTGATCAGGCCTGCACTTGGACATCTGTCGAAGGATGTTTACCCAGGCAGTAAGTATGTTTAAGGGAAATATTATCCTAGTTTTACCTTACCTTTCTTCTGTCTGAAGCATAAACACCAGCATTGCGAGATGGGGATGGGAGAGGAGAAGCAAGCAGGAAAAAAAAAAAAAAGAGTGTAGAGGAGGTAAGCGAGAGTGGATCTGAGAGAGTGAAAGAGAAGGATGAAGGGAAAAGGGAGAGGGAAGGAATCTGTGAGAGACAAGGTGGGTGCACAAGACAGGGAAAGAAAAGCAGGAGTGAATGGATTGGAATAGATACATTGGGGGATAAATAGGGACACTTAAGGGGAAAAAAAAGGTAGGAGGGGTGATGACAGAAGGACAGGAGAATGAGAAATCAGAAAGGGTGTGGAGAGGATGGAAGAAAAGTAAAGGAATGAGAGACAAAGAATGACAGATGGGGAGAGAAAATGAGAAGTTCAGAAGTAAAGAAGCACAGTTTCAACAGAAATACGCTTATTTTTCAAGTAACTGTTAATCAACCCTGACATCGCTTCTCATTCAATTTTCTCCTCTCAGTTCCTTGAGTACAATCACTTTAAAATATCAGCACTGTCATTTTCTCATTTATCATAGAACCCTTAATAGGATACAAGTACCGTTCTCAGATTTAAGACCTTTTCATTTCTCCAGGTTAAAATAGTAACAATTTCCTCCTCTATTGAGAAATGACATTCCTTTCCTCTACAGATAATGGCCTAATAAGAAGAGGCAAAACTTCCAATTTCAGGATCTTTGTCCTAGAAGTCTAGACAGCTTTTTATAGTCTGTTAAAATCTATAGTTTACATGCATGTCTGTCCGGTGCTTGAAGTACACAGACAGACACAGAGATGCTTACCATGCACACAGGCACACAAACACACAGTTTTCCCTTTTTTTCCCTGTTATCTTCCTCTCTCTCTCTCTCTCTCTCTCTCTCTCTCTCACACACACACACACACACACACACACACACACACACACACACATACACACACACACATACACACACAGGCCTCTTCCCGTCTGGTGTTGCTTCCAGACTAAAACCAAACCATGTGTGGGAGCTATCCTGTGCTGGCCTAAACTGTATGCCCTGTTGGTGCTCCACTTGAAAAGAAATTGGAAACTGCCCGTCTCACTGCCCACTATCTGTTTTCCTGTCTCTCTATATGCCTGTGTCCGGTTTTTGCGGTTCTGTGTGCTTCTGACAACCAGTGTCTTCGCTCCTGCTTGCCTGTCTGTCTTTTTTTTCGCCTGTCTTTCTCCCTCACTATTCCCTTTTTGCCTGTTAATCACTACTGTCTCCCTCCCTCTGCCTGTCTGCCCTCATCTGCCTTCCTGTGTTGCTCTTATTTGTACCCCTTTCACTGTCTGTCTAACTGTCTTTCCCTCCCTTGAACTCTTTCTGTCAGTCTTTCTATTTGCACCCCTCCTCCTCTTCTCCCCCCCCCCCCCCCCCAACCTCCCATCTCTCCCTCCCGCTCCACCACCAACTAGGCATGAAAACGGTGCTCCATTAGGAGTGCCTGGGCTAAGCCCAGTCTGACACACACTGCTTTGATCAGCCGTGAGCTGGGCTAAACACCCCGCTAAACTCCCAGTCTGAGGAGGGGGGTGTTGAGGGAGAGTTAGAGAGAGATGGGACCGGCGAGATCAAAACAGAGAAATGAGATGGAGATGGAGACACAATAAAAAGGGAAACACACAGACTGAAGAGAGAAGCTCAATTTCCAAAGCTGTCCCACAGTATATGTTCCCTCACCGCTCTTGTCTTTTATCACATTTTCCTTCACATCTCTTTTTTATCACTTAGTTTCCTCTCTTTCTCCTTCACGGCTTTCTTCTCCACAACCTCCAAGTAAAATGCATCACTAACAACCTGCACAGGTGCACCACTCACAGAAGCTCAGAGAACGATGAGTGAAAGATAATGTGAAACACGCAACCTGATCAGATGTCTGACTATTAGGAAGTCCCCCAGCAATTCTTTAGAGCATCTTTCTCAGAAGGCAACTTGTCTGTCTCATTAGTTAGGGCTAAATATTATACCCACTCCACAACACAAACACACAAACACACACAGGGGGGGAAAAAAGTAAGAGAGAAAAAGACAAGCCCAGAGAGAAAAGATATGTAGAGACCAGACCTCCATAACTGACAACAGTAAAACAAAATGAGCCAGAGCTTTCCACATTCAGGCAGGCAGATACTAAACCAGCAGCAGCAAAAGGACAAAAAGCTGTCGTCTTTTTCTCCCAAGGAGTAAAGAGAAAAGGGATTTCCGCTCAGTGCTAATCAATCAGGCCGTGATAATGGCTCCCATGCCTAGCTGTCGACTGGAGGGGTCAAGGCATCCCATGACCCAGCGCCCAGGGCCCAGGGGCCAAAGCCCCTCTCAGAATAGCACCCCAGGACGAACTCCCCAGGCTAATTGTCCAAGCCAGTGTCAGCCTTTTCAATGCCCCCCCCCCCACCCCCCCAACTCCCCTCCCCTCCTTCCACTTTCTCCTTCATTCCTCTCTTTCTTCTCCCTTTCCCTCCCCTCCTTCCCTCCTCACAACTCTGCGATCCTCTCTCTTTATATGCAACTGAGGAATCCACAATGTATACCAGCATGTACCAGCGAGGGGGAGAAAATGAGAAATAGAGCAAGGAGCTGGATGTAAAAAAAAAAAAAAAGAACATGTAGAGCTTAGAAGACATAGAAAACAAAAGGGGTTGCAGACATGGAGAAAACTAAATGAGAAGACAGAGATAGGAAAGAACAGGGAGAAGTGGGAGAGCATGTCAGATAACGAGAGATCAGTAGCAGTGGCAGCAAAATCAAACTGGGAGAGAAGTGAGAAGGGAGGATGAGAGAGCCAAAGACAGCAAGTCAGTAGGATAGAGAGGGACAGACAGATACAGAGACAGTTGGACACAAGAGAAAAGACAGTGAGAGACAGTGAGAGTGTCTCTCTCACCCCAACCCATCACTCATATCACTGGAACAGAGTGCTGTGACGGGTCTATCCCTTCCATCTGCATATCAATAGGTTTCTATTAATCACAGCCAGCGCAGCGTGTGTCTCTGAGAATCTGCTCAACATCAGTACGGCTGACCACCACAATGCATACAAACACAAAAAGACAGAGGACATGCACAGACACACACACACACACACACAGGAAAGCACAAGAGTCCGAAGCAAAACCCCATTCCAGCTCCGCACAATGGCATTCCTCTCATTCCAAGCGCACGCTGCTAATTAACAGCATTAGATCCCACAGACAGAGGGACAGATTGATGGAGAGAGTATCCCGATGTTGCACTATAGCACCACATCTCCGCTCTCTTCTGTCACCTTTCCTTTGTTTTTGGCTATCCTTCCTTCTTTTTTTTTTTTTTTTTTCCCTCACAGTCCCTTCCATCCAACTCTCTTTCCCTCTCTCAGTCCCTGTCAGGTCCTGGTCAGACAGCGCTGAAGAAGAGCAAAGTCCAAAAATCAAAATTTAAAAAAAAATAAAATAAAATATGAAAATCAATTGGCTACTCACTGGGAACCTCCTTTTTTTCTGTATTTCTTTTTTTTCCTGATCTGTCACTCCTTATTCTCTTCTCCACTGTAGCAAGGGGAGTGTGTCTATCCCGGCGTGTGTGCTGTCTCAGTCCGATAGAGGAAAGTTGCCGTCTGCGTGCATGAGCATGTGTGTGTGTGTGCGTGTGTTTGAAAGAGAGAGGGAGAGAGAGAACGTGTGCGCCTGTCTCTGTGTCTCGCACTGCTCTGAGTGAGCGAGCCAAGGCTGTTTTAAACAGGCTGCTCTCCCCATGTGACCAGCCCAGCCACAGGCAGGAATACATTACTGAGACACACACTCTCTCTCTCTCTCTCTCTCTCTCTCTCTCTCTCCCTCTCTCTCTCTCTCTCTCTCTCTCCCCCATTCTCTCTCATTCTCTTGCCCATAAACACACCGTGTCCACAGTGCACCCCCTAGCCACCGCTCAGGGTAGTGGAGGGAACAGCCCACACACATAATGCACACACACACACACACACACACACACATAGACCCAAATACAGCATGCACACACACAATGACAAACAGGAAGAAATATGGCAGCATTGAGTTTAGGACACACAAATAGTCATATAGTGTGTGTAACTTAAAGAGCTCTGTGGTGCGCACAAATTCACACAACAAACAATAACTAAATCTTATACAATTAGAGAGGAATCATCCAATTAAATGTTTTTCAGTGTTTTTTTGTTTTTTTTTTGGCTTTTCCGTCTCTGCTGTGGTGGTGCTTCACACCTGGAAGCACTGACCTTTTCAGTAATGGAAACCTTTTAAAGCTGACCTTCAGTTGCAAGGCTGATACAATTGCATTACAGTTATTACACTTTAAGGAACAGCAATGGAAAACAGTACAGATGAAGTGTTTCCAGCGAAATATATGGTGGTAGCTACAAAGAAGTATATTTTCAAAAAAAGCGACATGTATTCTCAAATATGTAAAGCCATAGCTTGAATTGAGATGGTGGTGAATTGTCTCTTGAGAAAATCTTCATGGGAAGTACATTCATTGATCACCAAGGTTACAGAACATCAAAGATGTCACCAAAGATCATTATTCTTTCTGACAAATGCAGCCAGCACAATATTCAGACAGCAGGCATACCAATAGATAGTTGATCAGCTCCTGACACATTTGTAATGTTCAGGAACCTTCAGCACCATATTGCTGCTCTTGAGAACCTTGAACTGAAATGAATAGCTACTGAAAGCAGTATATTATCAAATTAAGTTAAGTTAATTGCTGAGATCTGGGAAAGCAGTGACACTGCTAAAAAGAAATCAGATCAGACAGGAAGCATAAAATGATCATACAGGTTTTTAACAAATCCACAGGTAAGGCAGTTTTTTTTGGAAAGAAAAAACAAAAGTAAACAGTAAAGTTATTGCACAAGCTGTTTGTTGTAAACATCCATCATTTTTTATAGAAAGATTTCTGTACTCATCATAGTTGGGAGCTCACACAGTTTTCCTGTTCACTAAGGGATTATTGATGACATTTTGGTTGTGCTCAATTTCACTCTTAAATCCAAATTAAGTGGTTTAAATAATCATCTGACTTCATGTTTCATGCCACGTCACACTTAATTGTAGCAATGTTACACTGTTCCCAGACCTCAGCGATTACTTTGGTGAGTATAAGGTTATCATAACCGATGATAATAATGGCCAAAACTATATATTTTCCTTTAAATGCACTTAAAAGGCTTATACAATACATGGATATATGAATAGGACAGCCAACAAGAGTAGAAACAGTACAGAACCGTTTGAATCTATCATCTCACAATATAAATATTGTCATATCATGCAACACTGCTTGCAACACTTCCTTATGTCTCCTATGTACTGTGTCATCTCTTGAATACACTTGAATGTGTGACATGTTTTACATATACCCCTGACAGAGCTAAGCTCCATGTCTACAGATGTCATAGTGGTAAAAGTTAGTAACAATACATACTTTTATACTAACACACATTTTGTTATTTTCCAAATTGCATAACTGCAAACAAAACAACAAAAATCATATGTGGTACATACAGGTATAGAATTGGGTATGGATGGTAGGAACATGTCACTACTAATATTGACATGTTGCTGGATTGTCCCTTCCAATATTTTTACTGATCGCAAACAATCAAGCCGCTTTAACTCCACGTAATATTACCGGTAAGATCTCTGCAGAGTTGCCAAGTTTGTGTGTTTCCTGCAAAAAAATGTGCTATTATGATAAATAATGAAAGAGCAGGATATGGGGGATACTTGACCTGAAGATCTGGCAACCCTCAACTTCAAGCTGTTCTTATTATTAACTAACAGCAGCCCAGCAGCAGCAGCAGCAGCAGTAGAGCAGTCGGTAAGGTGGAGAATCTGAAGTGGTTAGTATTTATGGCTTCAGTGTTCCAAATGACTTCACTGGACAAAACTGAGATCATTTGATATTATATTTAATTTCAGGCATTAGGTGTTGTTAGCTAATTTGTGATTGTTGCTCAGACATACTGTTTAATTAAACAACTTTATTACTGTTGGTGAAAATTCCTCCCAAAAGCAAATTAAGACATCTGGTCCTTTTAAAAGAAGAACCAAAGTGTCAGTAACAGTTGAGCTTACTTAATAAGAATGTTCTGTAATTAATCCAAACATTCATGAAATTAGTGCGAGAAATATTTATTTATTGCCATCTCTCTCCTTTTCCATGAACGGATCAAGAGCAGAGTTATTATTGCATGTGTCATTAAGACATGAACACTATTTATAAGCTAAATTAGCCATAGCTTGTACAAGTTATTTTATGTATTTATATTTATTGTGACTGTCAGACATCATTTCATTATGAAAATCCTGTCAGCAACAGCCTGAGCAGCACAGAGACACACAGACAGGTGAGCTGCAGCCTCTCACATTGGTGAACTCTGATGTCATAGTGAAAGATCTAGTGTGAAGCATGTCTCATGTATGTTCCATGAAAATGTTCTTAAACGTGGAAAAACGAAAGTCAGGACATGAGTGTAGAGTATAATGGGTGGGTCCACTTCATTGATGCCCAAAGCAGTGCTATCTGCAAAGCAAAAAAAGCATCTGAAACAAAGATCGGATTTTAGCGTTTTACTACATAAAATTATATTAAGCTTATTACAATGTGGCCTATATTAAAGGTGCTGTGTGTAGAATTTAGTGGCATCTAGCAGTATGGACTTGGCAGAAATGGAATATAATATTAATAAGTATGTTTTAATTAGTGTATAATCTCATGAAGATAAGACTTTGTTACCTCAGAATGAGCCCTTTATATCTACACAGGGAGCAGGTCCTCTTCCATGTTGCACTGCCATGTTTCTACAGTAGCCCAGAACAGACAAACCAAACACTGGCTCTAGAGAGGGTCTTTCGTGTTTTTCGTGAGTTTCACAGCCACCGTAGACACTTAGAAGGGGAAGGTGAGGGGAGGGGTATTCAGTTGGTTGCAATGTGCAACCTCACCGCTAGATGTCATTAAATCTTACACACTTTAACTCTAAGAAATTCTATAATGCTTAAAGGTAGAGTCAGTCATTCTGGAGGAAGACTGTTGATATTTGAACTAAACACCCAAACAAATACACCCCTCCCTTTGTGCTCTTTCAGAAGCTCCGCCCCCCCGAATTCATGGACGAACATTGCGAAGGCAACGACCAAAAGATATATGGCAGAATCCAGAGTGCTGCGTCAGCTGTAGAGTCACTTCTGTTTCTCTCACACTTTACCATGATTGGAAAAGAAATCTCATCTCGTGTGAACACAACAGTCCATCCACACTCTCCGCCTCAATGCGGTCTCCTCACTTCTCACTCGACCTGCGTTCAACATCCACAGAAGCAGCCATCTGTCAGCTGCAGCTCCTGGAGAGCTGAGAGGACAGCGGCCGGACAAACTGCCTTCACCAGGCTGACTGACAGCGGAAATTTACTGAACCAAAATAGTTTGCATGTCGGCTCCACAGGAAGAAATCAACAGTATTAGAATTTATTGATTGATTGATACCATTAATACGTTCAAAACACGGGATATTTGTGTGATTTAAACAGCTGTCAGATTACGCTTCAATAAACATGACAGAAACAGAGTTGGACTGTAAAAAAAACATGGGGGTCCCTATGAGACTGTCTCAGTGTGGATTGATACATTTAATAAAATGGAAGCATATCTGTTCCGTGAGAAAACACTTCTATGTTTATTGGCCGTGACCTCTCGCTCTCCAGTTTGCCAGCCCTTCCCCATCATTCAACTGGTGCTGCTGAGTAGTGTTGTGTGGCTCGCCCTGAGCCACTGTGTTTAAATGCCCATTTACAGAGCCAGTGCTGTGTATGAACACCAGATTTTTTTTTCAACACACACACGGAACAGACATCTAGTTGACTGTGAGGAGAATTTGACAAAAAGTGTATTAGATTAGAATTGCTGACTCTACCTTTAAGTGGCCATATTATGGAGCCCCTAAAAACCTGGAAGTTGATACTTTTTTAACTTGTGCACACAAGATAATTTATTAATAATATTAATGACTTACAATCATTTATAACTGCAGGCCTAATGACTTATCAGTAACTGACTATTAAGCAATTATTTACTATTTACAACACTGGAGAACTTATTACTAAATCTTCTTTTGGGTGAAGCTAGAAGAAAAAAAGGAAAAATAATACATTGAATGTTTCAGTAGGATAAAGTTAAAGTGTGATAGTACCAGTCTAGTATTACCACAACAACAATTATAAAGCAGTTTTTCAAAGAGTTTTTGAGAGACTGCATTCACTGGTCAGGCTTTGTGAATGATGATGAAGTAGAGCATGAGGATGTTTGAGCCAAGACATACTTACCATTCCAAAACTTTAATGATTATGAATCATTAATAAAGGGTTAAATGTTTCACAGTTTTGATAAGTCATTAGGTCTGCAGTTATAAATGATTACAAGTCAAAGTGTTAGTGTTTCACATGTTCTAAGTCATCAGGTCTGCAGTTTTATTTAATAAGTCATTAAGGAAAATAATTAAAGTCTGCATTTATAAATGTTAATGAATTGTTAATAAATTGATGCCCTGCAGCCCTTTCTTCCTTTATGTGCAAGAACAGCATGAATTTAATTGTATGACATTCTGAGGTGAAAATAAAACTTGATTAGCTGAGTTCTGTCCATCATATGGTGGCTGTGTGCATCTGAAGTTGGCAGGCTGTATGTTAGAGGCACATATGAATTCATCATAAATTGTCTTGTGTTATAGATCTTTTGCGCACAACATAATACCATTTCCATAAAACTGAATAATAATTTGGAATATAAATAATAGTCTAATCTGGTAGGGTTTTTCTAAGGGGCGAGCACTCCAGTGCACCCATGGTGTTTTCACCTGCAGGGGCTATGTCAGGTGAACCTCCACACTGCCAAAATTGTCTTCCTCCCAAAGTATCTGGCTAAACTTAAAAGTATAATTTTTTACTTTGAAAAGTAATTCATCAGTCATTGGCAGTTAGGGTTACTATGAGCCATATCAAGAATATAAATGAAAGAAAACAAAAATCAACAAACTCCAGGCGCAATTTGTAGCCGATTTGCTGAGCTTGAGGCAACAGTTTTGTAAACTTCAATTATAGCTGCTGCTGAGAGAAATGCAGAATCCTGTCCTGATAGAACTGAGTGACAATAAATATAGTCCAGCAGCACACCAAGGTTAGAGTTTTGCTCCTTTGATCCCAGACATGAAACTACAGCTCTGCCTCTAAGCCAAGCCTAAGTGGATTGTCTGATTTCAAATGCTCTCCACGGCGAACATCAACAAATTATCATGGGTCCCACCTGACAGACAAACACCTTCACTCAATTTCGAAAGTATCCACAGCTCAGCACTGTGATTCAAGGACTGATGGAAGGCAATAAAAGTTGGCAGCGTCAGGGTCCATTTAGATCAAGTAGTCAGATCATCTCTACAGACCCATCTCTAAATGCCAGGCAGCCATCCATATGTCATATTTGGGACTGTAAAGTAGGTTTAAATGTTTGTTGCACTGCTCTTGTGAAAACAGTCAAAAAGCATTTGGTTTAAAGCAAGATATGTAATGCATTGAGGCACTACATTTTGCTCTTCAGCATTTTGATTTATTGCAGGGGTCGATGTGCCCAACAGTCTGCCACATTTATTTGACTGTTGGTGAACTGCTTCTTTTACCATTTCACCCAATTCTAAAGGTTTGGGGAAAAGTGAGACCACAAGGGTGCATAATAGTAGAGAGTCTGAAGGACTACAGTTTAAGTCCCTACCTGGGCTTAATTTGTGCCTAATCCTGCCAGAACTGGATCCGAGACCTTTCGGTTTTTGACTGCCTGTGTTCCGGTACCTATTTGCGTGGATCCGATACCGTGGTATTGTGGTATAAAAACAAAAATAATGGAATAAAAAAAATAGAGGCAGCAGACTCGCAGCCCAGTCCAAGCAGCACAAAATGACCAACACACCCTCCCCAGAGTTTGATGAGTGGGAGTGCATTGACAACTATGACACAAAAAAGACTAACACCTTGCTCTCGTTCATGGTGATGTTTTGGACAGTCTGAACACTGTTGCTGTAATGAAGACCTTCATCAGCGCCAACCCAAGAGAAAGGCCACATTTGAACTTCTGTGATGCAATTTTTTTTTTTTTAAATGCTGCTGCCACACAGCTTGCATTTGTCTTTTGCTGTGACATTGTTTACTGTTGCTATGGTGTTCAGCACCATGGACAGTTGTATACGGCCACTGTTACACATTGTTTGCCTTTATAATAACATTTCTATTATGCAGATTATTTGAAATTGAGGCCTGTAAGTCCCACAGCTTAGTTAGTGGGCATTTGCATACATAGTTTTCAGCACTGTGTTCTGTGCATGTTCAGGGACCTACACCTGCCTCATAGCCCCTCCACTCTCATATGCACTTCGCGTTCTGGTACCTTCTGATTTACAAATTAAGTACTGGTCCCTACTGATGTCCTTCATATTTCCAGTGGGTTTGTTGCTGACCCTGACCTCCCATAAGCCCAGCAAAAATAAAATCTCCTCTGTCACTGGCAGTGACTAGAATCAATGGGAGTAGCCAGGAAATATGCTAAAGCTAGTCTAGTGGGTGGACACACTTGACTGGTCTAATATTTCAAATCAAGCAATATCCTGAGCTATATGTCATATTTTTTTTGTTCCCATCACCAAATAAGAGTCAAAACTTTGGCTTGGAGTGAAGTTGGAGAAATTGATTTATTTTCTTGAATCATTTTCTGTGATTTAATGTTAGTGCAATCAATATATTATGTTCTAATTTGTTCTTACCCTCGTAGCACTTCTCGGTCTGGCAAATAGGGCTGGAGCACAGGAGAAGGCTATCTATTAATGTGCCAGAGTGAGGCACCCAAGTGAGAACAATTTGACTTAATTAAGAATTTTCTGAAATGCTTTAGGTAATTTCTTTAAATATGATGCTTGGCATAAATGTGTTGAATATGTGCAAGTATTTTTATTATGTGTGCTGGACAGCAGTGGTCATATTATAGTTGTTTCAATGTTAATTGTTAAGTTTGTTGGTATGATCCAGTGGGAGGAGCCGACCCTGTGAAAAAAAGCAGAGCATTCTGTATTAAAGTGTGGTGCTGAGCAGACTGCTGCTAACAGTAGGTCCAGTTTTCTGATGTCTCGTAAATACTGTAAATAACTTTTTCTTTTGGAGCACAATAAATACACCAATCCACTAATGGACATCGTCTCTGCTTGCCATTCTTTAAGAAACTGCTTTTTCCAGTTAATTCTTGGCTAAACTACCCTCACTCAGGAACAGAGTGGCATGACATCCTGATCTTACATACACATCATTTTAAAATGCAAATAGCATGTTTTACACGCAAAAAAGTTATACGTGTCTCCAAGGATTACATAGACAAAGAGTTTGAGACAGAATTTTCATGGTGGAAAGTGAGAGTAATGAGACTGAGGTGATACAGTACAATTGCCTACAGGCAGAATCCAGGGTCTAACATGCACTGGGTTGAATGGCCCAGTGTAAGGGTCACGAGCCTCTTGAACTGCTGAATGTCTAGTTTGAAGACCCAGTTCATCATCACTCTTACTGTAGCTCTGTTGCTCTGACTCTGTTATTTTCTACCCACAAGGAAGTGTGTGTAGAGAACCCTGTGACGCAAAGTTTGTTAATGCCAGTGAGTGTCAGGAGAGTAGCAAGAAGTGAAGAATAATTCCTTATTTGGACATGCAGGCAAGGCAAAACTGAAACAAACAGAAAATACAGAAGAAAGAGAGCAGACTGAACAAAAGATCCAACCAGAGGGAACTGAATACCAGGACTTAAATACAAACTAAACTGACTAAAGGGACTAAGGTACAGGTGGAAAAGAGCTGATTGGCTGAGGAAGATACAGGGAGTAGGACAGGGCAGGTGTGGCGGGAAAAGCAGAACAGCGACACAGGAAGAAAACCCAGAGCAGCAGAAAACCAAGAAACCAGAAAACACAATCCTCATCATAATCAACCGACATACTTAACAAGTCCAAGAACACACATGAATACAACTTAAACAAACAGGCAACAACCTGCAAACTCTTATCTACAATCTCATGATCATGCAGCTCCTCAGACATGGCACACAGAGGCTACCAAGCAAATCACTCATATCTACAAAAAACAACACCAAACAAACTTTTTTTTCATAATGTGTTGAGGATGAGTTACAGAGCATTGAACAAACACCTGTGAGTCTCTGGATAAGAACGTCTGCTAAATGCCCTGAATGTAAATAGAGAAGATGTGAAATGCCTGGTGTATCAATTGCTGCATCTTGTCTAACTAGGTGTGTCAAACTCCTCAGTCACATTTCACAACTAGTCTGAAAGCAAACTTCAATTTCAACCTCAAGGGCCTCCTGCCACTCAGTCCAGTTCAACAAACAGAGAAAAAGTGCAAAAACTGCATTTTCTGACATCCTCTTTGGCCAAAAGTCACCAGTCATTACGAGATTACGGGAGTTTTATCATTTTAACTGTTCTGATCTCATTTGGCTGATTCTGCATTACACACACAATTAACAAATATTGATCCACATTATGTATGGAAAGAGAAATCATAAACATAGGATGATAAACAAGGATTGTGATGTTAGATACCATTACTCATCAATCAGTAAAGCTTATTTAAAACTACAGTAGCTTGTGTTATTCAATAAGGTATCATATTCCATTTTAACAGCTGTTTTTGGCCCAGATGCTGAACCTTAACATAGATTGCAGAAGTGGCACCTATACAAGAAGGAACCAAAAACTATCTTGGTGTTTTAATTTCTTGCTTACCCACAAGAGACCTGATCTCCACAGCATTGTGAAATTAGGCCTTAGTGGACCAGTCAGCTCATCTGCTTTTAGACATTTTTGAGCAGGTGACCTGCTCAGAACTGCAAACAACATGCTGTAGCTATCATTAGAATAAGAGGAGGTAAGAGCTCCAAAGGGGGATGTGATTTTTCTTTCTTTCTTTTTTTTTTTTTTTACCATTGATCTATGAAAATAACCCATGATTTGCTGTGAAATATTGACTGCCCTTGGTGTCTGGAAGAAGAACAACCTCTGATAGGCATTATTGATTATTCTGTAGATATTCTCCTCCCTTTTGAGGGTATTTGCGATTGCAGTACTCAGGAACTTGAATGAGTCAGCTACTTCCCTAACTGAACCTGTGAAGCCTTTGAGAAGGGTAGCAGCCACTCAAGTACTGTGAGTAGCTGAGCCGTTGCAGTAGGTATTCTAAGAAAAATATAAGGTTCAGGGCTGACTGCATCATTCAATGAGAGACTCAACCTTGTGGTATGTTTTATATGTGGCAAGTCGGGACAAAGTTGGGCAGCAGCAGACATTCTTAGTTCTTAATGACATCCAGTAAAGTCGACAAGGAATGTTACCTTCTGGTAACTTTCTCTTGTGATTGCTAAATAAATACTTTGGGGTTGTCTTTGTCATCCTTATTTCTCAGTCTTTCATCCCCAAGGACAAGCCATGTATACCTGTAATATTTGAGTAACTTTATACTGTACTTAAAAATGGAAGCTTAACTGACCTTTTTTACCATTAGGGGGCAAAGAGGCTCCAAATCATACTCATAGAGCCTTTAAGGGTCACCCATATGGACCAAAAACACCAAAGCAATGAGCTGAAAGTGGCAAAAAAAAGAAAAAAGTATCAAACTATAGCAAAACATATTAACATACTGTATATTTCTATTTAACTGCTGTATGTTTGTTTCAATTTGTAACTTTAAAGCAGCATTGACCAATTTACTGGCCATTAAGGGTCTCACAGATTTCAAACCACACTTAGACCCTTTGAGAGTCACCCATAATATAGACCGGCACACCAAAACAGTAAATGGAAAGTGGCAGCTCCTCACTATGTATAATTTACATGGATTGTTGGTACATCAATCTTAACATAATTAATATTGCCCGTTGCTTAAGAACTGTTTCCTGAGATGAGAGTATCACCACTGTCATGGCAACCTTTAGAACAGTTCATAATAATAGCAGGAAAACAGTCATGTCAGGTTAAAGGATTAGTAAAGGCCTGCTCCGCACTGATAAACAGTTGACAGTGTTCAAAATGGCAGTCACTTTCCAGCAGTGCCAAGTCTCTTAAGTTGCAATCCTGTCCATGTTGTCTTGTAATGATAAGAACTAATACATTCTATACAATGTTAGCTACAATTAAGTATACACGTCTTTCTGTGGACAATATATGAAAGCTGAATTTTAGCTGGACGCTAATCTTGCCTTTGGTCCCCAAATGTATAAATAGGTTTATACTAAAATTAAAAGGATAATTCACATTCACAGAGTGCGCTGAACAGTCCTCGGGACTACTGTGAAAAAATCTTGAGTTTGAAATTCAATAATGTGAGTTACAGGTCATGAGTTTATTCTCTGCCAT
Source organism: Thunnus thynnus (assembly GCF_963924715.1). Lineage (NCBI taxonomy): Eukaryota > Metazoa > Chordata > Actinopteri > Scombriformes > Scombridae > Thunnus > Thunnus thynnus. The sequence continues at coordinate 21,149,335 of NC_089535.1, forward strand.
GCACTAATCCTACTCGGAGATAAGCGAGTAAAATGAATGTTTGAGCAAAACTGATTCAGTTGTACTCTGTAAGGTTTTAATTCTCAGCAGATGCCAAACTCTGCCTTGGGCTCGGTATCTCGTTAAACATAATAACCTTAATGAAAGCATTATAGATACTGTATGTGTTCAAATACATGAACATTATGACCTAAAATAGGCTTATTAAGGGTCATGGCTGGAGTGGAAGGAGATCACAACAGACATTTCCAGAAAAATGTAATCTCACAACATGACTGCTGGCATTTAAGAAAAGGTATAATCATATTTATCATATTGAAAGTATGTGCTGTCTTTGACTCTCACCTTATAAAAATATAGCATTATAATGAACACAAGTGATAGTTACACATTCTAACACCAGAATATATAATCATATTTATCATATTGAAAGTATGTGCTGTCTTTGACTCTCACCTTATAAAAATATAGCATTATAATGAACACAAGTGATAGTTACACATTCTAACACCAGCGCTATGATCAAAGTTGAGCCAATTAAGAAGATTCCTCAGGCTTAGCTCCTTGACTTTCCATTTTTGCACAGTGAAATTTGGGGCTAGAGTTTTAAATCCTTTAATGTTCATCAGCATCAAGGCTCTATCATGAGCGTGGCACCCATCAGGTTCCTACTTGTAAAGATACATCTGTTTAGAAAATGAAAATCACCACCACTTCCTATTGAGATGCAGTGAGATAGCACTGAGAGCTTGAAGACGACTATTGACCTGGGAACATGAGTCTTTTAACTAAACAATGGGGAAGTCCTGCCACACCAACACATAATCAACCTATCACTATGTAGGGAGACATACTAGACAATATACGTCTACAGACTTGCACAGAAAAGTCTTTGTAAACATGGTATTGATTAAGGCGACAGTAATCATTATTCTTACCACACTAAGTACATGCAGCAAGGATTCCTTGTGGGGCTATTCCTCCAAATGGAAAGAGGTGAGCTTAATTAATAAATAACCACAGGTCATTCTGGTTTAATAGACATTAATCTTTTTTTCCAGCATACTACACAACAATTCATACACATAAAATGAATAAATAAATGCATCAACAATGCAGAATGACCACAGTTCGGTAACCCCTAGCAACTTCAAATACTAAGAAAATACAATGATCAAAACTACAAACTAAATGAGAATAGAGTAAGATGTACAATTATTAAAGGCGAATGAATACACACAACCATTGGTGTACTGTTGAAGCATGGGATAGTCTGGATGACCCACAGGAAAGTGTGACTGATTACCTTTCACTGCAATGCCTCCTGTACAACTTTAGAAATTTTTTATTACTTTGGTCAACAAAAGTTTTACTGCATTGGACCACTATCATCACAAGCTGAAAACTTCAAAGTACAAAACTGTGAAGCCAAGTTTTACCTAAGGGGAGTTACTTATGTGTTTTGATGAAGTAGACAGCTTGAACAGCTTGTCCTCCCAAGAAAAATGACAGCATCAGTCATTCCAGAAAATGTCCCATATCAACATGTTAACATTCAAGAGACAATGACCTCTAGCAACGCAGGCATAATGGGCCTCATGCATGAATGTTTTCTTATCTTTCTCTTATATTTGTTCTTGCATAAAGCAATAAGAGGAAAATAAGAAAATCCTACGTGGGATTCAACAAACTTAACTGCCTGAACTTGTCGTAAATCACTCGTTTCAGCCTGGTGAATGCCACCTGTTCATGAGGAGTGTGTGTGTTCAAGACAAACACATAACAAATTTAGGAGTGACAGTAAGAGACCCGATACAATTAGAAAATATGAATCCAGCTAACATGTCATCAGAGCAGCTCTACACTGTGACAGAAACAAAGAGGGAATGCTTTGACGTGAAGTTAGATGCTAAAAAACATCTTTCTAAAGCAAAATACTCTGTGATGGGAGGCGGTCGAGGGACGTGACAGTCACAGAGACATTAGAAGAGAATATAATAGTCTACAGGTGATGTCACACTGTCAGCTGCAACACAAGATGACACTGGACAGAGAGCTGCAGAGACCCACAGAGGCAGCTGTTGGAGTGAGAGAAGTTTCCAACAACTACTGTAATGTAGAAGCTGCTGCGCAAAAATATGGCCATAAAAATCATAAAATCTAAAAAACTGGCAGCCTTGATGATGAAAATATGGTAAACAGAATATACATTTTGAAATAATTTGATATTATATTTAAACTCAAAATGAATTCAGATTAGGACATTATAATTGTAGGTCAAACAAGTGTTTCTCCCTAGTGAAGAAAAGCAGAGATGATCTATTCATGACTTGTATGAAAGGTCTGGAGCACTCGTTAATTTTGTTCGTACAAGAAAATAAGTAAGTAAGTACAAGAAAATTGATGAATGTCACAAACATTCTTAAATCACTCATACATGCATTTTAAGAATGAATCTGTTTGTATGAGTGCTTCTTGCATGAGGTCCATTGACCTGTCCGTTGAGAGCAAAGGAGGATGTAGTATGAGGTTATCAGACCCACAAGGTCTGCTTGGATGGGTCAACAACATGCTGGACTTCGACACCAGAGATCACATTCTATTATCTGTCAATAGTCATTGTTTCTTGTATGACTACAATCATTCCTTAACCTCTACAAAGAATTTGAACCCAAACCATGATCTTCCCCTAACCCTGACCAATTTTGTGCTCAAACTAAACCAAACCTTAAAAATAGTGGGAGATCAGATCAGAAAACACATGTAGTTCTGGAGGGTGATTACAAGCGGTGCATTTATTGTTTTAATTTGGGGGACTTATTGGAATCTGGATACTAGAGCTCTTGCCCTTCAGCTACATTATACATTTATGGCACATACGTTCACAATTCTGGTTGTTTGAATTATTTACTTCACTGGTTTCTTTCTGGTTTCTTTTTTTTTCTTTAATAACTCTCTCCTAACACTAAACAGACAACAAAATAATGCAACATCAGGAGGAACAGGAGTTTGAACTGCTCATTGGAAGATTTACCACTCAATCATTATTCCAGGCCTTTCTTATGTTCATAAGCTCCAGTAATCGAAAGAAGAGTGGAGACAGAAACCAAAGGAAGGTTTCTTATCATGGTGGCCACTTTGATTCATGAGGAGACCAAAAATTTGGGATGTTCTTTTTTAATCAGCTTATTTTACGATTGAAATGTTATGAGTTCAATTTCAGTTTTGTTGAGTTTTACTTATTCATGTGTCGTGTCTTTCCAGCTTGTTAAGGCTGGTAGTCATCTTAACAATTCAATCCTGTGTGAGCATCAGCTGAGGACTGTGTGGTTTCATCAGTCCACTGCAGAGTACATCTTATTACAGTGCAACATATTGTTCTTGAAAGTTTCACCACCAAAAAAGACTACACAACAACAACAAACAAACAAAACAAAAAAAAACTAATGTCCATCTTTTGTTGCAGTCCTAGAAGGTTTCAACACACTTGCCTCATCTTTTTGCTAAATATTACATTTCACTGGGGTGTGTGTTTGACTGTACGTGTTTGTGTTAGGGTGAAAAAGCATGTGTGCATGGGTGACACTATTTATGTGTCTTACTTTGACAATATGCGTGTGAGACAAAGAGCATGTGCGAGGGTGAGATAGGGAGAGATAGATGGAGACTGTATGTGTGTGTGGGAGAGAGAGAGAGAGAGAGACAGAGCGAGAGAGTGTACGATAAATATTCAGTGTTTATCAGCATGTCTGGGGGTGTTAGCTGAGGTCAGGGAGATAGATTCCTCCTCATTGGGAGACTGCAGATGGAAAGCAACAACACGCCTTTGGGCCCCTGCGGCACTTGAATCCAGCCCACAAGCCTCCATCAGCGCTAAGCCAATATTTACTTGCACTGATAAGACGAACACAAAATGTCATTGTTCACCATGGACGGTATGTTTGCCTGTTGGATTGTTTGCCTTCCTAAAATTGGAACTCTTTAGCTGTGATATCACTGCAGGCTGTGCCGGTGTCATTATGTCAAATGTCTGTCCGTATCTTCCTATTAACTTACGAGTTAACCCACAGAGACAATGCAGGGAAAGGCATGATATGATTATGATATGACATGATATGTGATTTTTATTGATTTACTTTCAGGGAACAAAAGTGTTGATATGAATGTTCAGAACACTAAGGCAAAGCTCCAATCATTATCTTGTTGGTTAAAAGATTCAGCATTTGAAATGAATCTCAATTGGATCACTCAATCAATCAATCAATCAATGTTGAGTTTAAAGCTTTGTTCACACCTTACCTGGACACACATACATAACTACCTTTTCAGGTAGGGTTCATCGCCACAAACCCAGCCTCTGCACTACGTTTTTTTTTGTTGTTGTTGTTTTTGTCAAAATGCATTGTGTGTATCCTGGAGATGAACTGTCGCAAACAGTTTGAATTCACATTTGTTAGGTAGCACTTTTCTTCTTCTCAGGACTTTTTGATGGTGGATTTCTTGGCTCTTTTCCGCCACCACCTGTTGATTAGTGGATTTGTGTTAAACTGTTAACTGTCACCCACGTGCTCACAAAATACATATCAAAACACTGCCGAATAGCACCACTAGTGGTAAAAAACTCAACAGGATACCTTTAAAGGGGACATATTTTGCTTTTTGTGGTTTTCTGTTATTTATATACTGTTGTGATTTTGGATACCTGTGTTAAACATGGTCAAAGTTCCAAACTAGCTAATGTCAGCTTGTTGCGCATGCTCATAAAAGGTCGTCCGTTCCATAGCCTTTGTTGCTAAGTTTTCCCATGTGTTGTTTGCGTTGTCCACTCTCCTATTTTGATTGGATTCCAGATTGAACATGTACAGATGTGTCCTTGCTGCTGAAAAGTCAGCTAGTCTAGTTAGGTGAGAAAGGTAATTAAATGCCAGAGACAGGGTATTTTTCCTGCAGTCCAACTGCCTTTAGTAAATCATTGAAGTTTATGCATATGGGCTCCCAAAGCTCTGCAGCATGAGGAGCACCTTGAACAACTCACACAAACACTTTATACTTTCAGTTCTGCCCAACAAAACCGTCAACACAAGCACCTCGTGTACAGTCACACTCCTCTGTCTGCAGACACCTGTTTCCATCAAACAATAAAAATTCCATATACGGCGTCATGACTGTCTTGTACAGTTTCAAGTTCTTGCATTTAATTCCCCTTTCCAATGATCACTTCTTTATAATAAGGGTCACTGTGTATCATGCACTTCAGAAAACTTTTTCTATTTCCTCTTTCCTAACAGACAAGACATTCACTTCACCTACACAAACAAGGTGCGAGACATTTAAAACAGAACAATGTGGTTACAGCATATAAAACGTCATAGATCAAGAGTACATCATGCTCTTTCAAAGGCAAAATTGATCAGTTGAATACACTCTACACTGGATTAGCGATCATCAATATATTAATAGAATAACATAGTAATTTCCCCAAAAGAACAAATCCAATGCCATTTTTTCCTCCACAGTTGTATTTGAGAAGTTGACATTTTGAGTAATGAATGAGAAGTCGTGAAATCCTATTACTATAGTTTGTTTCATGGTTTGGAGGAGGAGGATATGCAAAGATAAACTAATAGAGCCCCACATTCAAAATATAGACCTGGAAATGTGCACAACATGTCCCCTTTAAGAGACCACGCACCACTGATGAAAGGATGGAAAGGATGACAGGGAAATAAAAGTAACCTAACTTCTAAATGAGTTTCCTGTCAGGTCATATGACGTTATGTTTCAACAATGTATCATTTTCTAATTTGGTTCAGACTAAATGAAACACAGCGTGAACAAAACCACAGTCACCCAGAAGTATCAGCTGGACCTGCTGTTCGGTCTTAACAGGTTTCATTTGTTCTACTGACAACTGGGGAGTCAAACTTTTGGTCCAATGTGAATCTACATTATTTCAAACATACATTTTTATTTTGAATATATAGTTTATTTTTTGTGCTAATATTTGTTTGTGGTACTTTACTTGACAGACCAAGAAATCCTTGCCACATTTTGAAACCAGATAAAGGATGTCAGTTTTCTCTGTGCTTATATCTCTTTATTTTGTCCAATAGAATATGGATATTTTATATTCCTCTCCCTCTCTCTTTCAGTGAAACTGTGCCAGGTGGCATTTTCATTTGTCATTCAGGGCCACAATAAAACTTTTTTTTTCTTTTATATAACCAAAAAATGTTATTCTCACAATGTGGTATGCTTGACATTTCCTTTGACTTATAAATATATTGAATGCACTGCAAATATATTGAACGTGGCTCTTGACTATCACTCACTCAGTGACAAATAATACTTCCAGTTCAAATCTAGCCCTCACTCTTTTTGTTTGCTCTCTCCTTTCTCTTTTGCAATCTAATTTTTCCTCCATTCCCTGTCTTTTTACCCCCCCCCCCCCACTCCCTCTCTTTATTAATTTCTTCCTCTCTCCTTATCATTATTTCCCTCACTTTCTCTATGACTCTTGTTCTCTGTTCCTCATACTCTGTCTTCTTCTCTCTCTGTTGGTCTTTCTGTTGCTCCCTGCTGACAAAGCAGCAGGATGAATTTCCCAGCAACATTTCATGTCTTATCTGATGAGAATATTGTCAAAACATAGAATGTAAAAAGCGTCAGAGGATAATCCAGCCCGCTAAAGGTTTTTCTGTGTTCTCATATTCCAATGGTTGATATCTTACGGGCTCTGTGCTCATTAAAGATCCAGGGAGAAGAGGAGGAAAACAACTGAGCTGGCAGGTGAACAAAATAACTGTGAAACTTTACAATAAAAGGATCTCATCATCTTGATTTCTTTACTCTGGCTCTGCATCATATTTAGGGTCAAATTTGAGATTCATGTGATCACTTTCAGAGTGCTGTATGGTCAGGCATCTATCTGCAGTAGTGAGCTCCTACAGCCTCACATCATGACTGAAGTCTCCTCATCAGGGCTGGTTGGTTGTACCTTGCTTTAGGGTGAAAACTAAAGGAGACGGAACCTTTGAGGTTTTGGCTTTTAAACTTGGGAACTCATTGCCTTCGGACTTAAGATCTGTGGACACTGGACGCCTTTAAAGGGCGGGTCCATTATTATTATTTTTTTGGAGTTTTTTATTTCATTCTGTAGCTTCCCAGTTCTGTTCCATATGTGTTTCAATCTGAAAATTCAAATTTTGGTTGAAGTACGTATGTTTTAGGATCAAAATGCCATTTTCCCATGCCCTTCTAAAAAACGTTTCTGTATGATGACGTCCCATATAAACCCCCTAGCCCGCCTAGCCAGTGGCCACAGAGATGGACTGAGCACTCACTGTTGCTGCTGCTCTGCTAAACATGCTAACAGACACACAGAAACAGAAACACACAGACGCATTACTCACTGTTGCTGCTCAAAGTTTAAGAAAATAAACTCTGAGCTCTCCTCCGACCAGTAAACGTCTCCGGATCAGAGCAGAATGCAGAATGTATGACTCGCTGGTGTTATTCGTCCCGAAGCTCCGGCTCTGCTCCCAGCTCTCTCCTGGCACTCAGCAGCTGTCTGTCCCTCTGCTCTGTCCGGTGCATATATAAACACTTCACACACTCAGACTCAGCGATGCAATATTGCTCATAGTATATCTGCACAATTTTTTGTGCTCTAACATACAGTGAGGGAGTATGTTAGGAAGACACTGTCAGTGAACTATGCGTGTGTGTGTGAGTGTGTGTGTGTTAACGCATTCGTACTATTTTTCTTTTTTAAACACAGCTGTTTGCAGGACGCATAGCAATGTAGTAATGTATCTGTTTGTGGCTCTGTAAGATTAATAATTGTAATATGACAATGGTGAAGCAAAGTAAACTTTGTTTTAGTACCTTACATGTAAGGCTGCATTCATACCAAATCTGGCAATGCAGCACCATCCTACAGGTTTGTGCAGAGATGTGGGCGTGTTTATTTGTGCTTTAGAATGTAACTGCTGTGAAACAATCAGAAAATAACGTTTAATTTCTCTGATTCACTCCTTTGTTCTTGCTACGCCATCGCTCACTCTCTTCATTCACTCTCTAACTTGCTCACACTCTCTTTTTTTCCTCTCATTTTTTAAAAAATGGGTCAGGAAGCAGACAACCAGTCTAAATTTACTTTTAACGTTATCCCCTCGTCCTAGTAATGTCTTTGTAGCTACTCCCTCATGCTACAATGCTACATGTAATGTACTCTGTCTGCTTGCCATAAATTGTTTCATCTGATTTCGTGGGGAATCTGACCCGGTGACAGGCATTTAGAATAACTATATAGGAACAGCAAATATTGCTGATGGTCTTATTTGCTTATGTAGGTCATATAGAGGCATCATGAGACTGTTTAATAAACAGTTAAAAGTTCCTTGTAGTAACTTTGACTATAAAACAAGGCCTTAACCCTAAAACATATGGTTAGCCTTGTGGGGACCAGCTTTTTCGTAGCCAGACGGAGAATCTAAACAGTGTGACTATGTGAACATCAATCCTGATAATGTGTGTATTAGGGTATAAGGGTTATCCTCACCCTAACCTCAAAACTGGTACACTAGTGCTTGTAGTTGTATTTGTGTGGACTCTTGTGAGTGGCCTTAACCTGTTCCCCTAAACCTAATTGTAACATTAACCCTGAAACCAAGTCTTAACCCTCAAACAGCCTTTTGAGGAAGCAAAGACTAGCCAAGGGTGCTTTCTTTCCAAAAATGTCCTCACTCTCAAGGTCTAAAATGCAAAGTGGTCCTAACGAAAGATAGAAGAAGGTAAAAGTACAAAAGCACACACACATCAGAGTATTTTAAATAAATAGGAATATGTAGGTCTTACACTAAACAGACAAGCAGTCCACAAGTTACATAAAAAGCCAAGCATAGGAGTGAGCTTATGAAGCAGCCTTCTTTTAGTCATGTATAAATATTTGCCCCAAGGTGATGTAATTTTAGATGTGGGTTTTATGCCTTTTCATCTCCCGTTGAGGGTTGTCATTTTGTTTTGATAAGCGTTGACAAGTTTCTTCTGATGCCCATGTTCCTGACAAGACACCCGTCTAATCAGCAGTCTGTTGAATACTAACCGGATTAAGGATCATTTTTGATTGCTCTCACCATGTGCCTTCTTTTTTAAACCATCATTGCATCCAACGTGATTTGATTCCAACCCAAATGTCTTCAGTCAGGTCCATTACCAAGAGGATTTACATGCAATCGAGTTGTCTCTTCTCTGACAGTTGAATACATCACAACAGAGTGCTTCAAATCTGCCAGCAATACAGCACGGTCATCGGCTTATCAGTGAGGTGACATCCTCATGTAAGACATGAAAAAAAAAAAATCACTTCATGTGACACTGGCAGCATATCAGACACCCTGCTGTGAGTCTTTTAAATTAGGAAGGCACCAACAGGGCAGAGAGAGGAAAAACAAGAAAAATTGGGGCAAGTGTGCTCTGTTTCTCTGAAATCTGAATCTTTTGCATACTTGATTTGAGTGACAGAAATGCTGAAGCTGTGGTTAATTGCACCTCAAACAGACTAATATTCCTGACAGAACATTTTGTCGACAGTAATCTTTTTGATGACTAAGGTGATTACTGCCAATCAAAGAGAAGGCTGACACAGGCGCCCAGTCGTTGTTTTTTTTCTAGAAATCTGCGGTTATAGAACCTGAGAGACATATCACAGCTGTGGTAGAGGCAGTGACATTATTAACTAATAGAATAATGTCAGGTGAGTCATCTAACTGTTGTTGTATATCTGGCTTTTAAATAATAAGTCATGGGACAGCATCACCATAAGTTTGGAACATTTTCAGGCAGTGACCTTTCTGCAATGTCACCAAATACACTTAAATTCATGGTGATAATGAAGTACTGTAGCTTCAGCAGTCCTGACATATTTAATTACCGAGAAAGTATCTTTATTGAACCAAAATCAACAACTCATTCATGATGATCTTGACCGCCTATCCATCAGCGTGACAAGCGCAGGAAGAATGGATGATGTGACAACATTTTTTAGACAGTAAAGTGGAAGCCAATTGGCTGCAGAATGTTTCTTCTGGTGTGTTTATGTAATATGCTTATTTTGTGTGAGTCAGTCAAACGATTAACATCATCATGGGTAGTTCAACTCTCCAGTGAGAGCCACAACATGTGGCTTAAAAGTATTTAGACTTGGCTCTGTAACGTCTTCCCATCTGAGCTCTAAAACTCTGAAGCACAGGGAAAGTTAAAGCATAAATATGGCTTATTTTACCGCAGGAATGGACCATTAATAGCAAATGGTTGTACAGTTAGATTTGGCAGAAAAGGCTCTGCTCTTTGAGGGAGGGGTCAAAGAATCTGAGCAGCAATGGGGATCCTGCTGGGAGAATTGCAGTAATCCCCCCTCAAACACATACATGAACAATACATCTTAGCAAAATCAATTATACCAAAAGTTCAACACATATGGAGGAAGGAGCTGCAGTGGCACATGGCACCGGCATGAAGACGTCGACAGAATAGCATGTAAGAGGTGTCAGGTTATAATGGCTGCTCTGTACACCTGTATGCATATGATTGGATGCTCCAAGTCAGCGGGTGTCCAAGCAGCAGATGAATGATGGTCAAGCATGAATGAAGCAGTGAATGCAATCGAAACTATCGCTAAGCTCCATTACCTATTGTAATTCAAGTGAATGTCTTTTTCATTACCTCATTTCAGGTCTACATTAACAGATGGTACAGTGAGTTACACGAGTCACAAGAATTATCCATTATCTCTGTAATACTGTTAAACTATAAAACATACCTTGTAAATACATATAATTTAATTGATTAGTTGTAAAAAAATAAAAAAAATCCATTGCACTTTATGATTTTTGCAGATTGTTGTTGACTTGACATGTTTGGCAACTTCACCTACCTGTGCAAAAAAGAAACCTGCAATGTATGGCCGTGACATTCACCTTTTGCAGTGGTAGTCTAAGCAGGTTATGATATTAGTATATATCATGCTGCCTGGGTATTCCTTTAAACTCGTTTGGGTAGACTATAATCACAGGTATTGCGCATTCTCCTTTTAGAAAATAGAAGAGAGAAAGTGGGGCATTTGGTTCTAGTGTACCATGCAAAATGAGGGGTTACATTTCAACATTTTTCTCCTAAACAAAATCCAGATTTGCAGAGTCCAACTATGACTGCTTAAAACTTGAAACATGTATAACACTGAACTCCAATTCACTTTTATTGATTTATTTTTCCATTTCTCCGCAATGTCCTCTTCACTCCTAATTATTGCTGTGTTTCAGGAGGGAAGAACAGTCAGTTCTTTTTTGTATCAGCAAACTAATGAGGAGCTTCTCCACAAACTCCATTCCTACCACCACTAAACCACTAAAGATTAAAACTTCATATTAGCTCCTAAATACTGAATATGTCTCCATAAAGGAAGCAAGCTCATTGAAGTTGAAGCAAAACAACGAACAAGATTAGTCCAGTGTGTGTCGTCTGCCACATGCTCTGTTTGTCTGCTTCAATTATCCATAACACTCAGTCTTAATCCTCATTGCAATTAAAATTCCAATTAGAATGAAAAAAAAAAACATCCAGACACACAGAGCAGGAAGAGGGCTTGGTAAATATTGGCCTACTATACATTGTCAGCACTCTGAGTTGCAGTAGGAGGACATACAGCACTGTGTACAATAGCAGCAGGAATCATCTTGGAATATAAAATGCTCAATGCATATGCAATTACCATTAGCGGTGTAATGTTGGATAAATAAGGGTACATTGATTTCACAAATGAAGTAATTGGATAAGGATGATTGCATTAGCATATTTTAGATAGCAACGCAATCACTGCAAACTTCATTTTCATCTCATTATCTGGCCTTGATAACTAATCTGATAAACAGTTAATACATGCATTTTCTTATAAGCTTTCTTTTCAACACTCAGCATAATGAAGCTGGTGTTTTGTTAAAATATGGATTTTGCTTACACAGAAACTCTGATATGCAGAGTTGATTCCAGATTCACTGGATCAGACCTGAATTACAACCATACTGTAATTGATTTGCTGTCTGTTCTTTATCAACTCCTGTATTTTTCACTTACCTCGCTTTCCAAATATTTTGGGTTTTATCTGTCCAGATTTGGAGATATCCATCTATGAGGTATCCTGCCTCCACTGCGATACAATGTTGGTGAATGGAATTTCAGTTGTAGTGGACACAGCATCTAAAAACATCTACTTTAAAGGAATCAGACAACCTGTCTTTCCATAAACACTGTCTCCGTAATTCTGATAAGTCCCTAGACTTCATTGTGAACAGTTTTCAATGCCTGAAGAAATAGCCCCCACAAACATTTTTGACAGTTAGGTATCTCAAAACTTGGGCAATGAGACCAAAACTATCTGCATGACTAGATACAACAGATATACTGAATTTGAGGACACAAATTAGTCATTTGGGCTTTTGACTTCATGTTTTTACTTTAAAAGCAGACACTGAACACCCAGAATGTCAGCCACGGGCAGGCAGATGTGTCTTGGTATTGACGTGCTTAAAATTCATCACACTAGTATTCTTAAGTTATTGCATTCGTTACGTTCGTCCTTGTAATTTCAGCAGTGCTGGTCAGCTTCAGCTACTTTCTGTCAGTATGATATTATTGTGTAGCCTAATGCAGTATAAAATTAACAGTGAAAGTTGTCAGGCCATGGACCATCTCATCTAAATGAGCCACTTGTTTTTAATGCAGTTTATTGTTGGATGGAGATGTGTGGATATATTTTACAAAGTTGTGTTATCTTTTACATCCCTTAATTGTTCAATAATTAGTTTTCCAACTTCAAATTACTTTTCTGTTTTCTTTTTTTTTTGATTCAGTTTTAATCCCATGACGTTTTTCTCTTTTCATTTGGGTGATCTGACCCTTGAAGTCTGGGAACACATAAGTTAATTTGTCTCAAGTGTTTACTAGACCAAGCAGTGTGATTACTGATGGCACACATTGTCAACAATTTAACCAAAACTACACAAGAGGGTGGTTTATCTTATGACTTCATCTGCACGACGCAAGGAAAAAAAAAAAAAAAAGAGAGAACCCACATTATGAAGCCATGAACAAAACACAACAGCACAATGCTATCAGCCGTCACAATCAAAGCCAATCTGCTTCAAAGCCTTCTTGTTCTTATAAACTTTCATAGTTTGGGGTCTGTTTTCTATATTTATCCCAGATGAATATCAGTTTGCCTGCTCTCTAAGCCAGCACCACAGTTCAATATCCTGCTGTGTGTTAGGGGACGAATCAGAGACTAAGAGAAGACAGAAGAACAATAAGAGGGAGAAATGTTAAGACATACATTGCTCACCATAAAGAGACACATGTTCAGATACATGCATACAGTGCATACAGGTCCTCACAACCACACACTAGAAGATACACCAGAGACATGTAGATGAAACACTTAAGCAAAAATAAATAAAAAAAGAGCCCTTTCATTAGAGAAAAGAGGATAAAAAGGATGGGACAAAAATAGTAAAATGTAGAAAAAGCCCAGAGTCAACCACAACTTCAGAGCTTCACACATGCCAGGGTGAGAGCTTTGCTGCTGGGGGAATGTGTCAAAGCGAGGCCCCTGTCTGAGGAGATTTAGGCCTCAGCCAGAGATGAAACGAAGCCTAACCTCACCACAGAGCCTTGCGGTCTTCTGCCTCACTTTGCTCGTGTGAATGGGTGTGTGTGTGTGTGTGTCTGTGTTAACGCATTTGTCCCTGTATGTCTCTGGGAAACTATCATAATGTGTGCATGCATGTGTGAGTCCATGTGCATATACTGATCCCTTTTGTGTGCACATCTGAATGAATTCTTAAGTGTGTGTGTGTGTGTGTTTGTATGGATTCTTTCTGTGTGTGTGTGTGTGTGTGTGTGTGCGCTTGAATCCCATGAGCGTTATGTGTGCGTCTCACCACACTTCCCTCCCTCTGATGCCTCAGCCTCGGTTCTGTGGTCCAGATTTCATTAGCAGCCCTCTGGCTTCCCCTCCGCCATCTGAATCTAATCCTTTGGCTTCCTTTGACATGCATCTGACTAATGGACGTCAATATTTTGGTTAGAGCGACCAGGATGTAAAGACAGGGGGCCTTGGTTAGGGTGAAGAAACCAAAAGAGTGATGAAAGGAGTGTGTATATGTGTGTGTGTGTGCACTTGTGTATGTATTAGGGATGTGCAGAGAGCCAAGTATTTGTATTTGTATCTATATTTGTTGAGGCAGTCATATCAATATCACTTATGAATATCAGGCAGCAGTTCACTAATGTTTTTCACCTCGCTGGTTTACTTCACTGCCTGTGGAGATCTTGTGATTGCCGTTCCCACTGGAAAAGAGGGAAACCCTGAAAACCCTCTGCATGTAAATGGGAATATTAGTGGAATAGTCATTTTCATTAGCCATGTAAACAGCTTAATAGGAATATCGTCCTTTCCAAAACTGGAATATTTTGTGCATGTAAATGTCAGTATGTTTGAACACATTTAATTTGAAGGGGACATATTATGCACGTCGACACCTTTTTATTTTTATTCTGGGGCTCTACTGGAATATCTTTGCATGGTTTATAGATCAAAAAACTCTTTTTCAACTCATACTGACCCTTTACGCAGCCCCTCAGTTCAGCCTCCGTCTGAAACAGGCCGTTTTAGCTCCTGTCTCTTCAGATGACAGGAGCCCACTTTATTCTGATTGGTTAGCTTCCAGAAGCTGCGCCTCAAGCGACGGCTCGGGAGGCTACGTAAACAAAAAGTAGTAGTAGGATTTCACTTCTTTTTCTCATTCTTTACTTGAAATGTCAACTTCTCAAGTACATCTACATGTTTTAGCTGAAATCCAATCCAGTGTTCAGAGCAGGCTGAAGCCTGGGCTTTTGACCTGCAGGGAGCATTTCTACATATATTAGCCTCAAGTTTTGGAATTTTAACCATGTTTAACATAGGTATCTGACATCATAACAGCATATAGATAACAGAAAATCATGAGAAGCATAATACGTTCTCTCTATTTTATTAGTTCATTATCTTTAGATATATGATAGATGTAAATGAGCTAGAGTTAATCTAAAAGGCTAATCTTTTCATCACCAGTGGGGCATCCTTGACTTATTTTCTTCACATTTTTGCTGTCCCTAAAAATTTACTCTCACCATATTACGCTTCCATCTCTCTCTCTCTCACATTAGATGTGTTCTTTGTTTCTGCCACCTCTGCTTGTGCACAGCTCATCAACTGGTGTAATGGCCTAGTCATTGTTGCTGCAATTTAGGGAGAAATTAGGAGCGCTTGGTTTGCTGAAACAAGTCTGCTTTCTAATTCAAATGTGGCAAAGTTGTTGTCACGGAAAAATGAGATGATACATGATATAAGATGAAATAGTGCAGCCTCTGGAAAAACTGGAATGGTTGGCATAGTAGGAATGAATGAAGGAGAAAAGTGTGTGTGTGTGTGTGTGTCAGCAAAGAGAGAAGGCTTCAGGTAAAGTGAGAAGAGACTCTTGACACTTGCAAGTGAGAGAAGACGGGGGGGGGGGAAAGGTGTGTATGTCATTTCCTTTTTACTTCTCTTTGCCCAGAGAAGATGAGCTGAGTTCTTACTCTCTTTTTCAGCAACTCCTTCACAATCACTCAGTTACACACTTTTCACACCTGGGAGCTACCGAGTACAACCGCAGTATTATACTGTTGGCTCTGAATGGCTCCACTTGGAGCAGTTAGGGATTAAGCACTTCCCTCAAGAGCAGCTCACTGGTAAAATTGAGGAAAAAAAGCTCTTTCTCTCCCCTTATTCCCAGATTCTCCAGTCACTTGAGGGATTAGAAACAGTGACCATATTTTCACAAGATTGTTTCTCACCTGTTTTTTTTTTTCCCTCAATATATGCTGTCCCCACCCTGGTGTGCCTGAGAGACAGTGAAGAAAGACAGAAAGGCAAAGACAAAGAGAGAAATAATTGTAAAGGCTAAATTTGTGGAATTAAGTAAATATCCAATTTACTGCTAGAGAAGTGCTCATATTTGGCAACAAAGCTGAGAAAGGGCATCACGCACATGAATATAAAACAGTATTGTAATTTAACACATTTGCATTTATTTTTAAACCCACAACATCATGGTTACAATCTGATGGAGTTTGAGCATATTTATATGTGAAAACTGTGGGTTGGATTCAGGGATAACATCTAGTTTATAGTTTTGACATTAAAATATTGGCCAATGTGTGTCTTACAAGTTCAAACCTGAGAGGAGATGAACATTCAACAGCATAACAAGTCTACCCTGCTGTTTTTCTAATGTAAAAATATTGGCGCTATTGTCAGCGGGTTTGGGCTGAAAAATGTTGTTAGCTGTCAGAGTCGGGCTGGAATGAATTGGGCCATGTCACGCTCAAGCAAAACCTTTCAGTCCTGTACAGTACTCTCAATTGCCTTAGAGTCCTGGGGAACACATCTCCTTTTTTTCCTTTCAAAGAGAGCCCACGAATACTCATTGTGGTTTGGCAAAGCTCAACAGGCATTCATGGGAAAGGTCTAATTTAAACAGACTGTATAATAAATGATTGACATGTGCTCTACTTTGCTGGAACATAATATAAACCTTTCATGCACCTGATTGGATGAAAATGCCATGTCCTGGATTGTCTTTGATCTTTCTAATCTTCAAACCAGAAATACATGGTGGCAGTTTTTCTTTTTTTTTTTTTGAATAAATTTAGAGCATTGCTTTTGGTTTTTGAATAAGTTTAAGGCAAATAATATGTCATTTATTCTTCATTTTGTATCTCGATGCCTAATTTAAATTGTTTGTCAGGCTGTGAGTAATGTCATCATCTAAACCATTTCCTGAGGTTGGCTGATTAGATCAGTTTTCAGTGGATGCTTTTCAGATAAAATACAAATATAAAATGTAGCCCTGTAAAACAAATGCGTACTTACAGTGTCATAAAGCATGTTAGTTAAATATGAATAGAAGCTGTTATAATTCTTTGTGGTATTTTATCTCTTTCCTTTCCAATTTGCTGTTGACAGTTAGATTTTAGTCTTAGTGACAAATGATTTGGATTTTATGGTAGATGGTATGGCCTGACATCTTGCAAACAAGATCATCAGAGTAAAACTAGAGGCCAACTTTTTTTTTGGAAGTCTTTTCGCTTGACAAATAGAAAATATTCTGACCAGTTGTCCTCCCTCTTCCCCATCCTGAAGTGACCTGATGGTCAAGATGGTCCAGTCTGGTTTACAGTTGGCAAATTCCTTGTATGATCTAGCTTTAAAGAAACCCGGATTTCTAGACAGAGATAATGTATAGAAAGAAATGTATAAATGGGGACACAGGAGGGTAAAAGGCAGGACAACATCAGAGGAGACTGACTATAGGAGCAGAATGAACGGTAGCAGAAGGAAGCTATGAAAGAAATCAAGCAGGAGAAAGAGAGAAAATCTAAAACATAGCTTGAAAAATAAGAATGGACACAGACATTAAAAGTGTGTGTAAGTGTGTGCATGTGCATACGTCACATCCCATCTCAGCAAGCCTTCAATCAAGATGTAATTTACAAACCTGGGTTTCTGTTACCGCATTTTACTGCCTACAGGCCTGTGAGCAGGGGCTTTTATTTGGCAGGGGCTTAAACTCTAAGGGTAACAAGTTGTTTTTTTTTTTTTTTATTTGGCAGCGGTTTCCGTAACGCAATGGTTTTCTTCAGTTTTCCTGACCACAAAGTAGGAGGAGAGGGGAGGCAAGGGGGGGGGGGGGGGGGGGGGGGGGGGTAGAGGAGAAGGCTAGGGAAAGGAGGGAAAAAGGGAAAAAATGAAGATAAAGAAGGCAGCATGATCCGGGGACAGGAGGACCTAAACAGGATCTGGGAGGTGAATATGACAACATGAAAGATGGTAGAGAGGATGGAAAATGGAGGAGGAGGAGAAAGGCACAATTTCTTCCGTGTCAGTAATACAGAAACTTTACGCAATCACAATTGATTGATGTTGAATAAGAGTAGGCTTAGGAGTAGGTATGTATGTATTCGTTAAAGGAATAGTGAGGGTTAACCTCCAAGTAACTGATTCAAGTCAACACAATGTCCTCCAAAGCAAACAAAAAAGTTGCTGTGTTTGTGTGTGCGTGTGTGTGAGAGAGAGAAAGATCCAAGGGACTGTGTGAACAAGCAGCTTGGAGGTCATCTGACAGCAATTTCACTGACTGTGCATCTGTATTTCCCACACTGATACACTTTAAATCCTCTATATCTGTCTGCCTCAGTTGTCCAGACAGATGTAGACAGACCCAGACAAACAAGTATCTGTGTAATTCACTAATTTACTAATACTAAATGATAGTAGTGATTTAGCATAAAAGTTTTGTCTATAATTCATAGAATTGCTGAGTGCTTTTTGTATGTAACGTTATAGATCCCCTAGATGAAGATGCTCAACTTCAACTCCACCCACCAGCTTACCCAGTGCAAGAGAAGGCTTGATGCAATACGGCATGTTGGAAATGAAGACAGAGATAAATAAACTGTAGCGTGTCCTTTCCCATATGGACTGGGCTTATCAGGAACAACCCATGATAACTCGCTGTAGCCTACAGATGGTGTTAACATTATTCTATCTGTCTGTGTAGCAGCATTGTTGCCAAGACCTGCATTGCCAACATGTTACTGTACCTTCAGAAAGCTGTCAAAGCGAGGGACAGAAACATGGGAAAAAAAACAGAAAGCAGCTGGGATTGGCTTAATTGCTGATCTTTCTTTTTTTTTAACCTTTAAGGTAGTTTTACTGAGAGCAATGTTCTCTTCTTGAGGAACACCCTGTTCAAACTTACTGTAGTTCCTTTCCTGATGGTTTTTAACTTATGTACACACTAGCTCTGCTTTGCTGTAGACTATATTTACCTTCCAATATGTGCTGTTGAAATTATATAAGATTGCAGTCCTGTATGTGTACTCGAGTTTTTCCTGGTCCTTTGTTGTCATAAATCAAAACAAGCACTGGTGGTTTAAACTTTCTCGGCTAACGGGTTTTTCTGAGTCATGCTAAGGTGAGCCATAACTGTTTTGAGTCTTTGAGACTCAGCAGGTAGCATTTCACAATGACTGCCATCCTGTCACTTCTCCATTCTCTAAGGGCATTTTTAAACCAACAGCTTGTTTGATCTTGTTCAAATTAGAGTATGAGTTGCTAATCTTGTTGCATTTTCACCTGGATCCAGTTTTTTTTTTTACACAGAAAAAAAATCAAGTGAGCCACAATACATCACTAAAAGCTGCATGATAATGTTCACGCCTCTCATAGGGTACATGTATCTGGGTTGGAGCGAGAACCAAAAAACAGGAAGAAGGTCCTGAAGAAGGTCCTATCTGCATAAATTTGCTGTCTAGGTTAGACCGCTAGCTACTAGCAATTATTGATTGTTGGGTCAGCTCAAGGTCAGTTCATGTTCTTAAGAAAAAAGAACTGCTCCAGAATTCAGTGTGATCCAACAGACACCATTTCATCTGAAGGGTCTCGGTTCAGTTGTTTTGGTCTGTACATAAGTACGATGCTGTGTTCAGATCTGTCTAAGAATCATACCAAGGGGATAAACAAACAAGTCCAATTCAACAGGACAAAACAACACAGGTTTGAAAATGCCCTCAGTTGTGCTGTGGTAGCTGAGTGCTTACTGAGCATGCCATGCAACCGCAATGTTGCTAGTTTGACCCCGGCTAGGGACCTGCATTGCATGTCTTGCCCCTCTCTCTTCCCTTGTTTCCTGTTTGCTTATCTACTATCAGCTATCCATTTAAAGCAAAAATGCCCCAAAATATATCTTATAAAAAAAAAAAGCCCTCAGTCTGTATGTGCGAAAAGAGGAGGTCACACAGTTCAAAATTGAAGTCAGGAAGCCTAAGAGGTAGTAATAAGGTTGCTGCTCTTCTATTACGCAAGTTCGGGGATCAAACTGAGTTGTAGTAAGCTTAGCTCACATTTGGGGGAAATAAAATGCAGTAAAAAAGCTGCAAAATTAGAACAAATTAGACTGTGTGTTTGTATTTGAGTACCATTGCTGTCTGTGCAAGGACACTTTCATAGCTTTTGCCAAGATCAACTCATACCAACTTCCCCTTTTCCTATACAAATCCACTCCAAAAATCTAACTGAAACACAGAGCACATCGTCTATGGGATGTTCATGCACGGGTCACTGCTTGATGAAATTATAAAGTGGATACATATTGAACAATTGCACCACTGTGAGTGAGGAGGAGGAGGGGATGCAGGAAGAACAAGAGCAGAAGGAGGAAGAAGTGGAGAGAGTGAGGCAACCAGAAAGATCTGAAAGAGCAGGAAGGAGAGGAGCAGAGAAAAATCTGGGGGAAAGGTAGTTATAAAGGTGGATGGAAACATAGAAACACTAACAGAGAAGTTGGTGTGACAGGAGACAAGTAGATAAAGACAGAAGGAGAAAGTGGCAGAGAAAGACAGAGAGAGACATAAAAGATGGCAGAGACAAAAACATTTGGCTCTGGGATCACTCTAAACTGTATCATTAATGGCTGGCTTCCTCCCAGCTGAAAGTTAAAACCCATTGAGACCTCTGCATACTTCCATACTTTTTCAAAGACAGAATGCAGGATGGTGGATTGCACTGATGTGGGATCTGACCAAACGTCTGAAATGTAAATAAAGAAACTCAGCATGGACCATAAGGGAGTATGCACTCTTTCCTTGTTTCTTTCCTTCCTTCACCTCTTCCGTCTTTGCTTCCTGTTTCTTCTCACTCTCTGTTTTGCCTGGATTCCCTCTTGACCTTCTCCTCCTCTTCCTCACAAATACACTGTGCACCTGTTTTGCAGAAATGATGGCACATCCTGTGCAAACCAAGCTTATGTCTGCATGGATTTGAAACTTGAGTCGTGTTACAATGCTTCAATCTTGATTATTTGCCTTTCCCTGCTCTGAGCTGCCAGGATAACATACTCCAGGAGATGGTCTGCCTACATTTGCTTTGGAAACTAAATGTTTTCATTGGGCTAATAAGCTTCCATAAGCTTTTTGTACAAAAAAAAAACCTCCTCTAGATACTTCTTCCCTCAAGTTCTTATAACATAATTCAGAGTGGTTTTAAGGAGGGGGGACAGCTTCAGAGGCACTGAGAAGGGATGAGCCTGTTAGGACAAAATGTGCCACATATTTTCAGCTGTAATCCACTAATATTACATAAAATATGTCTCGGAATAGCTGAAACCTTCAAGAGCCTCCCAGACAAATAAAACCACAAAACCATTTAGATTTTTTTTTTCTAAACAGCAAATGTAGAGACATCCATATTGTTATTCTCTGATTTGAAGTGTCATTTGCATTAACTTGTCTGTCTGGATGTACATCAGTCAAATGAATGTTCTTTTGAAAATGTTTTCTTACAGGATTTAGTTTAGCTCTTATAAATTCCTGCAGATCACTGCAAGTGCTGCAAAGGCAGAAAAAAACTGTCTGACTGTCGGAACAAAGTGTTTACTTCTTTGCAGGATCCTTTTTCAGGGAATACTTACATCATTTAACAAAAAAGATCCTGTCATGATGAAAAATTTATTTGAATATACTTGAGGTATACGTAATTTATCTTGCCAGACACTAAGAAGCCTAAAAACTGAGCAAATTCCTTAACAGGTAGGTAAAATACACTGTACATTTTATTCTCTTTGTCTGTCACCATTAAATATTAATCTAAATACAGCTTTACCCTGTCTAGTTGACACAATTGTTGCCTCTTTTTTTATCTTTCATGAAAGTATAAAGGCTTGTTATTAGGGATGTTTATAAGTGTTTGAATGAACTCTTCTTCTGTCCTCTCCTGAGACATTAGGAGTTTTTTTTTTTCTCTCTCTGACTCTTGACTTGGAGTTTATATATTCTGAAAGGTTTGAGAGGAGAGACGTGGCTTTTTGAAATCCTCCTTAAAGTTCTATCTCCAGTGTGACCCAAAAAGAAGAAAGACAAATTAAAATGATTTCCCTAATTCCTTATTGAGTGGAAAAGCAGGAAATGCCAGCGCTCTCTGAACAAAACACTTAACTTTTGAAAGAAACTACATGTAAGAGTTGTTTGTAAGCATTCTCATGCCCCTGAACAGATTTTCTTGACTGTCTTTACCACTGTACCTTTTTCTTTTATGTGTGTGTGTTTGGTTATTTTTAAAACCACATACCAATATTATAGTGTGGTTAAACTCAGCCTGGCTCTCTTCTCTCCTGACTCCTGCTGAGCACCACCTGCTCTGGCTAGATCACTGCCACTTAATTGGCTGTTGAGTGCAGAGTAAAAGTTTGCACTCCTTTCCAAAAAGTACATTCACTAGTGATTGAGTATGAGTTTTGAACTTGGTTTAATTCCCAGTCATGTTTTTGTGCTGCAGATTTTTCCATGGATAACTTTGCAAATTTGGTATGATACTCTTTTGTTGAGCTGCAGGGTTCAGCTGGCGGTTAGGTCCTATTATTCCATTTGTTTAAACAGATTCAAGCTCCAACCTACACATACCATAACGTACTATTTGAGCAAGTTTTTGATCTGCCACCCCTATTGGCACTGACAGTTTGTCAGCATCTTCTAATATTGTTACAAATAACTTACAAAAATAATTTACATGGACATTTTCTGATCTGCCTGAGCATAGGAGTGGTAATGTCGGTGGGTCAGTGGGTAGGTCTGTCCACCACTTTGATCCAGACTGAAATATCTCAACAACTATGTGCAATAAAATTTGATGCAGATGCCCTTGCTGCCCAAATGATGGATCCCTTGACCTTTCATCTAGCGCCACCACCAGGTCAAAATTTTCACTTATCCAGTTAAATATCTCAACATCCACAAGATGAAGTGACACAAATTGTGATACAAGACTTTGGTGATTCCCTGACTTTTTCTCTGGTGCCAGAGGCTGACATCTGTGGTTCAGAGTGAAATGTCTCAAATGGATTACCATGTAATCTGGTGCAGACATTGCTGGTCTTTTGTGAACTTTGGTGATCCCCTGAAATTTTGACCCATCATCAGGTCAAAATTTCAATTTGTCCAGTACTTTAATTCATCTAACAGCTTGTTTTTCTTTACCATGAGCCAACATTATAGTGAACCGTTTACTTTGTATATCATTGTATATCATATGTGTGGCTATGATGTATAGCTTCTAAAGGCAGAACAGAAACAACTCATGCATGCAGCAGGTATCTCAAGTTTCCCGGATTGTCTTTGAGTCTATAATTGATGACTCCCATTGAAAACCCATTTTTGAAACCTGGTATCAGGACAAATAGGCTACTAATAGGCTAATAATTGCCACTTAAGGTACTCGTGCTTTTTTGGTGCCCTATAATGAAATGTACCTTAACAATGATTGATTATTAATTTGTTTAAATTTACATGAATCAATTAAAGAAATTATGTAAAATGTGCTTCCTGGTGAATCGCTGGTAAGCCTATTATTTCAAACATCAGCTATGAATTTTAATTGGTGAAATAGGGTCACCAGACAAGGTCTCAGTAACAAAGGAACTGGACACTCACTTTTTATATTGAAGAATTGCCCGTTGTAGCTTTAATAAGAAAGCCTCCAGAGAGAGAGGTGCAGAGGGAGAGATTGCAAGGAAGAATGAAATACAAAGAGAAAGAAATGTAATGAGGGGAGGATACAAAGAGGGAAACAAGAAAGACTGGTTGTAGTTTACATGACAGAAAAGAGAAAGAATGAAACGGTGAAGCAGAAATAAGAAAGAGAGATGATGAGATCCGAAAACCTTAGCTGCCCCTTCAGAGGAGGAGGAAGATACGGAGGTGGACTGACTATTTGAGGGCTGGTGGTAGTGTTTTGTCATAGGAAAGAAGAAGGGAGAGGAGATCTTTTGCTCGCTGCCTACACTGAGTCTAAAAGTACCAGATCAGTCATAGGTGTTTATATAACATGGAAAAATAAGATAGAGCAAATCAAAATGAAACTGAATTAAAGGACATTAATCTGCACATTCGAATAGATTTATTTAGACTTTTAATCTAAAATCTTATTATAATAAACACTGTGACATGTTTTTAGGATGATGCGTAACAGCAGGAGTGAATGCTTTGGAATGTTGTAGCTATGGATCAGGATTCCAATGCTTCATTTAAATTTACAAAGGCGGCATTTGTCCCTTCAGCCCTTGTGAAGGAGTCTTAAAAAACAAAAGCAATCATTTCAAAACAGAAAAGCTACAAGACAGAAAGACTCTGTCCTGACTCCTGACCGTGTGTGCACGTCTGAGACAGAGCAGGCTGCAGTTCACCTCTCAAGATTCTTTTGATCTCTTTTGATCTGCTTGCAATCCCTACAGTAGACCCAATGCGCCAAAAGGAAGGACAAATATTCCATGCAATTAAAAGTTATGTTCATTGCACATTGCAATTGTTCATTTGATTTATTTTCACATTAAAGCTTGACATAATGTGTTCCTTGATGGGAATTATCACATCAATGAATTCAAAACATAAAATTAGTGGATGTAGCTTCTGTTTTTTTGACATTTCCTGTGTTTTAAGTAGGTTGCATTTTACTCACATATGCTTTTCCACATGGGCACATCAACAAGGAGACCACATTTAAGGGATTGGAGCAGATGACCCCTTTGATCTTGATCAGCTACCCTGCTGTGAGATGATTGAATGCATTTAGTAGTAAAACCACATGGAGCAGAGTGTGAGCGTTTGTCCTTTCTTGGATGTATCTTGTATAAAGCTGTGCCTGGAAGGCACCGGGGGTGAATCTTTTGTCAAGCACACATGACGAGATTTTGAATTAATCAAGGAGCGCTGTACTGAAAATATTCCAAGATGTGTTTTGAACAGTTTTTGAAATTGGGGGTTAATGTGTTAATTGTAAAAATGTGTTATTCTGTCAACATGTTTTTTTTTCTGTTGATTGTTCAGTCAGTTTCTTTGGTAGATCTATCTCGTTTTTGTCTGAACCTCTAGTGTTCGTCATACCCTTTTCATTATAGCAATTGAAAATGTGTGCATTTGTTTTTCAGTTTTTATTCAATTAGCATACTGCTGTAGGGTAATATACATGTTTCAAACAATGGATTATGGGCAATTTGATGTGGGCAGGTGGGCACTGAGTATGTGTAGTGTGTTGTGTGAGTATTACATCACTTTATCATTTTCTGGGGATTTTTAGATTTTGTTCTGAGCAAGGATACCACTCTCTTTGAAATAGACATGCTTACTGTGAAGTCTGATTTCCAAAATGTTGTTTACAAATGATCAATGGTTGTGATGATAAATCCAAGAACAATGAAACTCAAGTTGGAAATAATGTGAATTATCCTTTCAAGTCAACAGAGTTGGATCATTTTTTCAGGATCAATTTGTCCTTGATCGACAAAGTGAAGAGGAAAAGGCAAAGAGATAAGAGGGATTGTAGTTTTGTATTGATGATTGATTTTACCCACTGTGTTAAACTCCCACAAGTGCTCTTAATAAC